>NC_035440.2:105365718-105449202 GCF_002127325.2 Helianthus annuus | reverse complement strand
GACGATACATTCCCGGTCCTTACCAACTTAAGCCCAAGTAAGTAAATGATGGAGGCATTAGGACTAACCATTTTTCTTTCAAAACAATTATTTTTCAATTTTTTTTACCTACCCAAAATCCCCCTAGATAGCCCCTTTGAGCCTAAACCTTTCATTTCATTACCCCAAAACCCTTTTTACCCACCAAAAAACCTTTTTATTTATTTTTTTTTAGTAACAAGTTCGCTTTTTCGTAAACTCATTTTTTTTATGTGACGAAAAAAAAAATGATGATGAAGTCAAAAACAAACAAAAGCTATAAAAGCTTGTTTGGAGAAATACTTCAAAATAAAAAGTCACTAAAAATAAGGTACTTCACGAAAACCGACGCTTGTTACGATTTTCGCCCTTTTTACTAACCACTAACCAACCACCCACCTTTAAACCCAAGCCTTCACCCAAAAAGTCCTCTTGATATTTACAAAGGTAAAAAGTTAAAAAGGAGGAGGATTGATTGCTTGGCAAGCCTATGGAAAGACGTAAGTTCCGTGCCGCTCTCGAGTGATTCACTAAAATATACACCTTCGGCCGAGTGTTGAGTGATCTCCCGTGAGGTATGTGAACTTGTATATAAATGGAATTTTAATAAGGCATGCTATGCCCAAATAAGTAATTTATCTTATGAAAAGTTCAAAATAAATCATAACGAATAGGATTGTAAATAAATAAAAATAAAGCCTATAAAAACCTTGGATTCCCGACACTCTAGGACAAGCTAAAAAAAAAAAAAAAAAAAAAAAAAAAAACTTCTCTTCTACCTATTCCATTTGGGAGTGTAAGCCACATTTAAAGAGTTTTGCTTGAGGACAAGCAAAAGTTCAAGTGTGGGGGTATTTGATGTGTGTAAAATGCAACATATAAAACGCATCAATTAAGGCATAAAACTAACCCTTTTTAAGTACTAATGTTGGAAAAAGAGTGTTTTTGTCTTCCTTTTGTATTTTCAGGATGAAATAAGCTCAAAATCACAAAAGAAGCAAAAAGACCACTAATTCTACCATAAATACAAGAAAAGGAACAAAAGTAGACTGCCCGGACCCTCAACGGCACCTCCCAAAGCAAAAAGGAAGAAACAGAGTCTGAACACGCCCCGTGTCCAGCGAACACGGGGGCGTGCCCAGGAAGCAGCAGAAAAGACAAACCAGTAGAAGATTCCATTGCCCACCACGGGGCCGTGTCTAGCGAGCACGGGGGCGTGGTGAAAGTACAGCAGGCGCATTAATTGTAATTCGCAATTACAATTAATGAGGAGAGAGAGTGTCAGGCGGGCACGGGGCCGTGTCCAGCGGACACGGGGCCGTGTCCAGCCTTCTGTTCAGCCTATAAATAGAGGAGCTTGGCTTCATTCTCTCTCATCCCTTGGCACACCACCTCTCTCACACTTCATCCACCACCCACCACCACCATAATACCATCATCCACCACCATCATCCATTGTCCATCATAGAGTGTGTGAGTCGTCTCGGGATCCAAGATTGATCGTAAGAGTTCTTGACAATCAAGGCCATGTTTGCCTAAGTCTCTTACATCACTTGGTGAAGACAAGTGTTTAGTATAATACTTTTTATTTTTAATCTTTTGCACTTTTTATTTGGTTTTGTATTAATGACTTTAATAACTAGTTACTTTTGTTGAAGGTGATCTTTCCTTATCGTTTGTCCGTGGTGTCTTGGCGTTATTTTACTGTCTATATAAAATAAAAGATTTTCACCATTCATATCTCCACGGTCTATATGGAGGTATGTTGGCTACCTGGTCGGGGGTTAAGGGAACGGTTTGGTAAGGGTCTTGCCCTTGTTCAGCGTTTAGAGGTCCTGCTTGGGACCTGGGTCAAATTTAGTAGGATCTCCTTCAATACCCATAGGTATTGGATGGCGGGGATCCAAACTCTTTGACCCCCTCATAAGTTAACTACTATTAATATTATAACCCGGTTATTTAGGACTGTATCCCTGCTGACTCAGACTACTTAGCCGAGGGTAACGTCACCGCCAAAAGCGGGGCCTACCACAATTTGCATTAATAACTTAATTCATTATCTTTCAATAATCCGACCCTTTAGGATTGTATCCTTGCTGACTCAAACTACTGGGTTGAGGGTAACGTCACCTTCAAAAGAGGGGCCTACTACAATAACTAAGATAATCTCTTAAACAAGTGCAAAAGTGCAAAAATAATCAAAGGTTATACTAATACACGTGTCGGATCCAAGTGATTCTTCTTGTCTATCTGTTTTTATTTTATTTTTATTTTCAGCATTTAGTTAGTTTTTATTTTTCTTAGTTTAAAACATTTTTCTAACTTTTTGATTTGATTAGACGTTGAGGATAAACCGGTATTAAAAGCTCTTGTGTCCTTGGACGACCTCGGTATCTTACCAACACTATACTACGTCCACGATGGGTGCACTTGCCCATATGTGTGTTTAGTGTTAGTGAGTATCGTGTTTTATAAATTTAAAACTTGGCTAAAAGTGTAAAAAGGGCTTAAATATACATCAAAATTATATACACACTGACACACATCAGTTGTTAATTGATTTTGTGCATATATGGAAACATGGTAATTGATTAACAGAATGTATGGCTGTAACCGATTGCTTGAATAATGGAATTAGTTCAAACCATCGCACAAGACTTCTTGGCCGACCAAGGAGTCCAATCGCACAACGAGCCCACTCGCACAAGCTGACCCGATCACACAAGACATCCGGCCGCACAAGATGTCTTGATCGCACAAGGTTGTTGGGTTAGTCTAACTTTTGGGCCGAGGGCATGTTGGGTTGGGCTGGTCAGTCGCACAACCTAACCGGGTCGCACAAGTTAATTAAATCGCACAAGTTGTATTCCTTGATAGATTTTGGGCCGCTCATACATGCTGAATGTTATATACTGATGGGCCTTGAAGCCCAGGTCACGAGCGCACAACCCGATCGGATCGCACAAGACCGTCCGACCGCACAAGAGCACCACGGGTTGTTGGGCCGAGACCTTTATGTTTAATTTGTTATCTGTTGGGCCACTTCCTGATGGGTTTAATATTTGGGCCGGGTATTTTGGGAAACATATGATGGATCGCACAAGACGGTTGGGCTTGTGCGAGCCCAATCTTCATTATAATATAACTGTTGAACATGAGGTTACGTATTTGCCATGATTCGCGTGTGTTTCCTATATGCTATCTTATGTGACACATACGTGCATTACCTTAGTCAAAACCTGACTTGTATTACAACCATGATAGGACGTGATTGACCATTTACTAGCTTATCTGTACTCTTTGTGTATCTGCCGAGCAATCCAAGGTGAGTTCACACAGCCAAGGCATGGGATTCCCGGGTTGGGAATTGGGTTGGAAATGTTGATATGGAATGATTACTCGTACTTACGCATTCACTAGACTATAGACCATCGTCCTCAGGATAGTCAGGACACGTTACGTAAAGCCTACGTAACCCAGTAATTACCATTTGTCTCCCGGGTCGGGAGGACACGTTACGTAAAGCCTACGTAACCCAATACCAACTGCTGTCTTCCGGGTCGGAAGGACACGCTGCGTAAAGCCTACGTAGCCCCCCACGCGTACCACTGTCCTCGGGGAAGGGCACGTCACGTAAAGCCTACGTGACCCAGTACGTATTCCTGTTCTCGGTTTAAGAAGAACACATGGTTGCACTAGTCTAGTAAGTACTATAATGGGAATCCCCCATTGTTAAGGATAAACGTGAGAATCCCTCACAAATAGTATATACTTGTATGGGAAGCCCCCCACTAGATGAACTTACGCATTACTGAGACGAACTTACTTTCTGTGAACTCGCTCAACTAGTTTGTTGATTATTTGCTGCATGCCTTGCAGGACCTTAGGTATACTTGGAGCTTGCACCAGAGGAGAAGCGGGTCGTTGTGGACAAGAACACGTGAATGCTTATTAAACACTTTTACATTCACACTTTGATACTTATGTTTGGGTTTTACATTTAATGCTTCCGCTACATATATAATGTTTGGTTTTGAACATCAATTATGTCTATGATTATTATTAAATGCTATGTTTGATATAATTGGTGGCTTGATCCTGGTCAGTCACGCTCCCAAGCGGTGATGCTCCGCGTGTGGATTTTGGGGGTGTGACAACTACTAGTACACCCGCCCGAGGGGTGAACCATGTCACCGTGGACCCTAGTTTAGCCTCTGTTTTGGAAAACATCACTCGAGAGCTTAAGGAGATTAGAGCTAAGGTTGATAAGTGTGAGTTT
This sequence comes from Helianthus annuus, assembly GCF_002127325.2. Classification (NCBI taxonomy): domain Eukaryota; kingdom Viridiplantae; phylum Streptophyta; class Magnoliopsida; order Asterales; family Asteraceae; genus Helianthus; species Helianthus annuus. Next base: position 105,444,905 of record NC_035440.2, on the reverse strand, counting down.
TGTCGAGGCGGTCACGACACGAGTGCATGTCCTTTACTAGTTGGTGAGGAGCAATGTGATTATTTAGGAGGAGGGTTTGGTAGAGGTCAGTCTAGTGGTAATAATAATAATAATTTTGGTTCGGGTTGGCGAAATAACAATAATAACCTTAATAATAATAATAACAATTTTCGCTCAAATGGACCTCCTGGTTTTCAAATAGCTCAAAATCCAAATAGAGGTCTAGGTTCGCTTTTCAGTGGGGGTTTAAATGGGCAAGTCAAGGATGGGGGGTCAAATAATCAGGTTCAAACAGGTCAAGGTTCAAGTTTCGATCTAGGGGGTAGCATGGAAAGAATGGAGTCCATGATGAGTCAACTGATTGTTAGGGATCAAAATACTCAAAAGAAACTTAGTGGACATGATCTTATGCTCAAGAATCACCAAGCTGCGGTCCAAGACCTTTCTAGGGTTGTAAGTGATATGTCTAGGAAGTTAGATGAAAGATTACCCGGTCAGTTTGCAGCCAACACCCAACCTAACCCGAACGCTCATGTAAAAGCCATTACCACTCGTAGTGGCAGAACCGTAGGGAACCCGAGCGTAGAAGAGAGAGAGGTTGATGAGGATGGAGATATTGTAGACGAAGAGATAGAAATGGAGGCTCCCGGCAAAGTGCAAAAGAGGCTAAGCCCAGCAAGTACCGCACAGCCCGGTGAGTCTCAAAGTGAGAAGAAAGTCGAGAAAAAGCCCATAGACGTTAGACCTTCACCCTATGTGAATCATGCGTATGTTCCGTTTCCCTCGCGCCTTAAGAATCAAAAATACTCAAGGGAATACGGGCAGTTCTTAGATATCTTCAAGCAATTGAAGATTAATCTTCCGTTTATAGAGGCACTCCAGTCCATGCCAAAATATGCAAAATTCTTGAAGGACCTTCTTAAGAACAAAGAGAAATTAGGTGAGTTGTCTAATGTCCCATTGCATGGAGGGTGTTCGGCCATCGTTTCAAATAAGTTACCCGAAAAGCTTACCGATCCCGGTGTGTTCACTATTCCTTGTCTATTCGGTAGTCACACGAACACTAGAGCCTTAGCCGACCTAGGTGCTAGCATTAATTTGATGCCCTTTTCTCTTTATGAGAAGCTAGACTTAGGCGAGCTTTCACCTACTCGAATGACACTATCCTTAGCTGATAGGTCCGTGAAACACCCGAGGGGAATAGTTGAGAATTTGCTTGTTAAGGTGGATAAGTTCGTTTTTCCGGCTGACTTCGTCATTCTCGACATGGAAGCCGATGAAAACGTACCGTTAATCTTAGGACGCCCGTTCTTGAACACCGCTAAAGCTCTCATAGATGTCTTTTTAGGCACCATCACACTTAGAGCGGGCGAGGAATCAGTAGTTTTTGAGGTTATGAGTTCGAAAGGGCATAGTGATAGAGTGCATTTGGTTTCGTCAGTGGGGGAGTGTGAGAATGACGAGAGAGATGAGAAGAAGGATGTGAGTGATGCGAGTTTAGAGAAAGTGACGGAATTTAAGTGTGAGGACCCACCGGATAGAAAGTTAGAGGAGTTGGAGGAGTTGGAGGAGAGAGTGGAGCGTTTAGAATCTAGGATTGCGACACTGAGCAAACCTCAGTGTGGGGATAGATTTCAATACGGGGAATGGAGATTCAAAACGCTAGATGAAGAATTGAGAGGTTTTGAAAGAAATAAGGGTTTTCGGGTTGATTTGGGCGATACATATAGTGGTGCTACAGCCCGCGAGAGTATGTTTGGAGGTGAGCTGTATCTCCATGATCCTCCTTAAGTATGCGAGAAATTGCAACTCGTTTGTAGAGTTTGTATAGTTTGTATTTTCGTTTATTTTCCGTTTTTAGAGCAGTTAGTATCGTTTTTGTTAGTTTTTTCGGGTCTTTGTTCGTGTCTTGAGTCGTTTGCAGGAGTGCATCACCGAGGATTTGAAGGAAATTGCGAGGAGAATAAGGCTCCAGGTAAGTTTTTATACTTAGAAAATTTCGGTTGGTTTTTGAGAGGGTTGGGGAAAAACATAAAAATTTCTCTAAGGAAAGGCACAAGAATTTTTAAACAATATCTGTTGAAAATGCCACTGACGGGCCTCCACCCACCACATGAGTATTTGGCACCCCGCCATTACCCATGTCTGCAGCTCAAAAACACAAAACACGTAATTTTATTTATTTATTTTTTTTATTTTTTTTTTCGGAAATTTGGATCGTGGTGGCGGGCCGCCACCCACCACCTTCACTTTCTAGCGGGCCATCAGAGACCTTATCTGCAGCCCATGTAATTTTAAACCCCCAAAACTTCCTTCTTGCCCCTAAGTACTTCTCCTCTACCCAGCCGTTACCTGATACCCATCCCTCATCGAGACACCACCACCTCCCACCCTCTTGCTAAACATCCCCACCTATACCCTCAATATTCCTCCATATCCCACCGATTCCCCTCTCTACCAGCCGACCACCTCACATCACCACCACACTCTACCAGCCGATTACCCTCCCCCTCCCCACCGCCGGTCGCATCACCACCGGAAAACCACCCACCGCCGGCCACCCTCTTTCACCGCACCACCTCCTAATCCGCCGCTCACTACCTCGCCGCCCACCCTTCACCTCAACCATCTACAGTCGGACACCCCCTTCCTCTCCGCCCGTACACCGCCGACGATCACACCTCCTTGATTCACCTTCCCTCCTCACTCATCCCTGAACTCCCCTATCCATACCGCCGGTCACCTCCTCAAATCCACCGCCGCCGATACCCCTATTACACCCACCATGTTTCACGGCTTACATACATAACCTGCATCAGATCCGATTTCAACCAAACCGAGTTCTACTGTGGAGTTCAAGTCCAACCGAAAATTTTCTTTTTCCTCTTATTTCTCACGAATCTCAGGTATGTTTTTCTTGCGTTGTTCTGTATAATCAAGTGTTAGGGGTTGAGTTTTCTGTTTGGTTTGTTTATCGAGTCGGTTTGTTCTGTATAGTGTTTCGAGTCGTTCGTTTTGAGTCAGTGGTTTTATGTCAAGTTGCGGTCATTGTTGGGTCAGTCTGTCGTCCTTGTTTTTGAGTCGAATATTAGTGGGTTAGGTTTGTGCTTTGTTCTGTTTGGTGTCAATAGTCGAGTCAAGTTAAGTTCAGTAGTTTCAGGAGCTGCTTTCCGTTGGACAGGTCTATGTTTCATTTGGCGAGTGCATCGGCAGTTTAAGGTCGTGCTAGTTGTCGATATGTTGATATCGTTTAGAGTCCGTCGAGTAGGAGCAGGTTTGATATTATGACATAGCAAGGGTGCGGGTGGATCGGGTTGGTTATATAGAGTTGATGGTTGTTTTGGTGGAACTGTTTGCGATTGTTTGCTTGTGATATGCTTAGAAAAAAAACGAGTGATAGGAGGCGGTGGTTGTTTTGTTTTCTTCGGACAATAATTTTTAGTCGGGTTAGATTTTAACACAGTTTGGTCTGCTTTAATTTGATTTGTTTTGGAAATTGCGGATGATTTGGTTTGGGATAGGTAACACTTAAGTGTGGGGATACGATTCACGTTTTTTTGACATAAAGACATAATTTTTCACTAAACGCGCACGCCGTCGTCCATTGCTTCCACGCTTAGTTTTTGTAGGCATTTGGGTTTACTCGAGGGCGAGTAAAGTGCCGATAGGAGGTAGAGGTTCTAATCTTGTATATTTGGCGTCTATTTAGGTCGAGGTCTAGTCTAGTCGTTGTTTAGTTTAGTGTCCGTGGGTCGTGTGTGTCATTTTTTTTTGAGTCATGTTAGTGTCGTCTAAGTGTCATTATGCTTTGTTTTGCGTACTTTATTATTGATACCACTCGCCCGTACTCAATCTCCATTTGGGCGAGATTCGGTTTATGCTTAAAAAAGGATCTGCAAAACGTCGCTTTAATGTCACTTTGTTTATAAACTACGGCCGCGAACGAAATGCTATACGGCCGTTGTTTTTGTATATATTTGTTTATGTTAAAAAAAATGAAAAATACAAAAAATAGTTTGTGACTAATATTCTGTTTGCTTCGTATTGCCATTATTGAATTGTTTTGCAGAATGTCACGTGAAGGAACTTCAAGTCGGGCCAACAGGAAACGAGGCTGAGACACTCGCTCAGGAAAGGGCCCAGTGGGACACAGGCGGGTGATGAGGTGTTGGATGATGCGGAGTAGAGCGAGGATGACAGCTTATATCTTTTGTTTATTTTTATCTTTATGCTGTTTTTAATCCTCGTCTATTGGTTTGTACTTAAATACGTTAAACAGGTTGGTTGGGATTTTGGGGATGGTTAAACTTTTGGTTGTTGGATGCTTGCACTAACACTTAGTAACTTGTTTGCATACTATCTTTTGCTAGTGTTTGGTGTTTGTTTGCTTAGGTTGATTGTTGTAGCCGCTTTCGTTCGCGTGTCCGAGGTTAGGAGTTGTTTGCTGAGCGCGTATCGAATTGGAGGGCTTATGTGGAAATGACTGGCACTTTGACAGTCTCACATACTCAGCTAAGTCGTTTTCTTGTTGTTGTTGTATATTTTTATTTATTTCGTTGCAGTTTTTTTTTGTAGGTAGTTGTTGAGTCGTATTTTCGTTCTTGCATTAGGGACAATGCAATCTCTAAGTGTGGGGATGGGATACATGTAAATATCGAGTCTAAATTATTAAAAATACAAAAAAAATTAAAAAATTGAAAAATCCAAAAAAATTGAAAAATCAGAAAATGTCTTTGAAATAAAAGAAGTTTGCAATTAAAACGGAAAATGATAGAAAAAACAAATTTTTGCTCGGGTTCAAATAATAATAATATGAGATTATAATAAACTGAGTTTGCGTCTAGTTTGGGATATGTGGATAGGCCCGGGTTTTGGTTCTAAGTCCCTTTGAGTTAATATACCTTAATTGTCGGTCTGCTAGTGGGTTCTCGCCTGGGAAATATGGGAAACTTAAACCGGCAAAAATAGTATAAGGGGTGCCGTTATAAGCTAGGATAGTTAGAGTTTTTTATCATATCTCGCTGAAAAAGAAAAAAAAATAGAATAAAAGTGAGTTAGAAACTAAATGAAAGTAACACAGGCCTATGTAATCCGAGTTGGGGATAGCGACTCTACAGCCGGAATGCCTCTAGGATGTGTGAAATCGACTTGCCGAATAAAAGTACCGAAACCTATGTAATCTGTGATTGGGGATAGCGACTCTACAGTCGGAATACCGCTGGGTTAGGGAAAGCATCGTCTAGTCTCACGAATGAAAAAAAAAAACAAAGCAAGCTAGAATGAATGGAAAAAAAAAAAGAGAAAAGAAATAAAATTAGATTTGATTTCAAACTCTCTTTATCTTGGTATAAAACGGTTAGGAATTGGTCAAATGATCGTTCTTTTAGTCCTATAAGCTTGAGTTGGGAGTAGGTGGACTGTAGATTCTAGCGTGAGACCCTAGGTAGACTGACCGCACTTAAACTAAATTTACATGATAAGGGTTTAGGACTGGATTCGGGTTTATGGGGACAAGTATATTCGCAATCGCGGCTAACGCAAATCTTGGTTTTAATTAATTATACCTATACTTTTGGCCCGGGTAATTGTTTGTTTCTGATTCCGTTGCATAATTCTTTTTCGAGGACGAAAAAAGAGTAAGTGTGGGGATGTTTGATGTATTGCAAAATACATCATTTATTCGTGTAAAGTTTGTATAATTTTCGTTATATTTAGTTTTGTTTTTGGTTAGAATATGTATACTATTGATCAAATCGTGTTTCGTAGGTCTTGATGCTCGAATATGCGAGAAACCGAGTAAAACGAGTTAAAATATTGAGGTGTCAAGTCTTGAAGCATGTTGGAAAAGCTGAAGAGTCACTTTCTAGCACCCCATCACCCACTGAGCAAGTTTCTGGCACCTGGCGAGAGTCTGAAGTTAGTAAATGAGCTGAAAAACAAGGTGGCACCCCACCACCAAGTCCCTGAGTTTCTGGCGGCCAGCCAGAACGTCCTGATTGGTAATTATTATGAATTTAGTAAAGGGTTATTTTGGAAAGTCATATAAAAACATCCAAAACGTGTGAAAAAACCCTAATTCGATTTTTGGGAGTTCTTGGGCGATCATTGAGCATTCTTGGAGCTTTTTCGAAGATCTTGAAGCCTAGGAATCATCGGTACAAGTTCGGGGAAGAAGACTTGAAGATCTAATCGGGTTTTCTAGTTCTTTGTTCTTGTCTTTTCTTACGAAACTTATTATGATGAATTCTTTGTTGAACATCTTTGATTTGTTTTCGTTTATGAACATGCTTGGCTAAACTTATAAACCGCCTAGACTTGATGAATGGATTGATATAACGTTTTTACCGGTTTATGTTATTTGCATGATTGTTATGGATTACTTGTGTTTAGTAAGCGGTTTGATTTAATGATTTGATGTGTATGCATGCTTTGAGTTGGTTTATTGTTATTATTTGCTTCGTATGATTCTTAGTGACGGTCTATATCACAACATAGAGTCATATTAGGGTTTAGGATTTCGGTGAGTGTCTATATCACATAAGAAAACCTTAACTCTTTAGGGAGAATTGGCCAATAACCCCTAGAAGTAACTGATAATAATTTGCTAAGTCTTAGTGTTCTGCTAGTCCTAATACCTGGAAAGTGAGGGGCTATTGGTAGGTCTTACCCGGCGAATTGCTTTAGATAGGCCTTGGGAAAGGTCATGTCTTGGTTTACCTGTCGGTCTTATTAGTCTATCAAGTCAAATTAATTACTTCAAACTACCCTAGATCTAGGACTGGAAAAGAATAGGTCAACATTAGGGTACTTACACAATAATTAGACAACTGGAAAGGCGTCTAATAACCGGTATGATTAACGGCCTAGGTAGCTCCACAGGTTTCTCCTTGAGAAGGGTCGAGGGGCCTCGATGGTTCTTAATAGGTTTAGTACTTTAAGATCCCGGTTCCATAACTCGTGCACTTAACTTAATCGGTAATCTCTTAAAAACAATCCAGGATTCTTGTCTAGGTGGTCTCGTTCTCGCATAAAGAAAAGTCCTCGGTCTTATTTCGTATTAGTTAATTTTAGTTTAATTTAGTAGTTTAATATAGATTTCCTAGTTTTCCGTAACCCCCCCCCCAAAACAATTAAAACAAGTCTTAGTCGTGTCTGTCAGCGTCTGTCAGAGTCTAGTTTGCGTGATACATAGAGTCCTGTGGTTCGATACTCGGACTTGCTTAGACTGTACTACATTGACCGGTACACTTGCCGGTTGTGTGGTTTAGGTTTTAGAGAGTCTGTTTTTATAAATTTAAAGCTTTGTAGTGTCTAGCTTAGGGAGTCTAATTTAGTTAATTTTTATAGTCTGTTTAGCACACATCATAGACACTCACCCCAGAGTTTCTAGGTAAGAGTGACTGGTCCGATACTGCGGATTTGTACGAACACTCTAGCCTTAGACAGAAGACCCAGGGTACAGGCACCCACTCTTCCAGTTTGCACGTGTTCACATTATTTAGACCCAAACTTTGACGAGATTTTTGAAAACTTAAAGGGTTCAAAACCTTATAACAAAGGGTTCAAAACCTAGTAATCAATCATCCTAGAACAGATGATTAGTTTTCAAAGCGAATTCGAACTTAGTGTTCTCATTGTGGTTATCACCTAAGGATAGGTGATGGTATTGTTTTAAAATCTAAACGCAAGTAAACTTGCGTTGGGGTCCTAAAAGATATAGTCTAGGTCAAAGCATTACTAATAACCTAATTCCCTATAACCATTGGCTCTGATACCAACTTCTTCTGTCACACCCCGACCACGTAGGACAACAAACCGTGGCGGAAACGTCGGGGAGTGTTGCAACAGAAGCTATTGTTTCACAACCATGGATACAAAATAGTTTCGTTTTATTGATAAAATTAAACATTACATTGTCTTAACACATAGAACAAACAAGTTTTATACCGTCTTTCATAGTTATTATGTCACTAAGGCCTTGTCCAGATCCTACGTGACGCATGCATCCTAGAAATCAATCAAGCATCAACACCTGAAACATATGTAAAAACTTAGTCAGCAAAGAAATGCTGGCGAGTACATAGGTTTTATAAGAGTATCGGAATTATGGCTCGTTTATATGTTGCAGTACTTTATTAGACTACAAGAGTCAAAATACAAACCTTGTTTTGAAAAGTGTATTGCAACATAATTAACCAACTCAAATCAAGTGGGTTATAGTTTGTAAAATCCCATAGCCATGCTTCTTAACCCAAAAACATTTGTTTCAGAAAACCAACTTGTAAAACATCTTGTAAAAACTTGTTAAAAACTCGTATGGTTTATATCTTTTAGAAAACATCGTTGTGTGACATCGTTTCAAAATCGTTTACCCAAGTGAACTAGATACCGCCACGGTATGTAATATGTTGAAAACACTTATATATAGGAAGTACCAGCGGCGTATCCACCATGCTTTCATCACATTATCCCCGTCCCGTTATCTAAACACTAACCAAAAACCAGTCGTTTACCCAAATCGTTTAACTTGTTAAAATCGTTTCAAAATCGTTAACTCGTTTAAAAATCGTTTAAATCATCCTCGTTTTAATTTGTGAAAAACTATTTATGGTCATCTCGCTAACAACATTCAAACCTTCGTGACTCGATCACCTCGCTTCTCGCTTCTCGAGTTAACAAACCACCAAAGGGTAAGTTAACAAACATCATATTCAGTCATTACCCACAACCCCACACATAACCATGGGTGTAGTAAAGTAAGGGGATTTGTCAGATCCTATGGTACCATAACCTAATACTGGTCGGCTTGATCAATGCTAATGAATGTCATTTGTTATGTAACTACAACCAATAAGTTTTGTTCACATTATTGAAATCGCTATTAGTTTAGTAAAAATCGTTTTAATCGTTTTTGAAATCATCGTTTAAACCTTGAAAACATTTCGTACATATGAATCACTCCAAAACATTTAAAAACCATAAAATAGGGGAACTATGTACTCACATGAAGTTCGAAGTATCCTCAATCAATAGAACTTCCAACAATCTCAAGCAAATCAAAGGAATCAAGTAGCACCTAGTAATCGAACCACTAGTTAAACAATAGACACCTAAATCGGACGATCGGATAGAATGAGGTCTTGTAAACCAAATGAGTGTTGGAACTCTATGGTTTAACAAAGCCTACATCCTAAATTGAAACCTAGCCTAAGTGCTTTCGACCCATCGCGACCTATTAAGGTAGCTTACGCTACTTTAACGTGTCGTGCGTGCAATGCGCGTTCTAGACGTCAACTAGCCCTATGACAAGTATTATATGCCAAGACATGTTTAAATGTGTTACATAATCAGTTACGTGACAAAAGTTTAGGTTACATATGCTTAATTACCAATTATGCATGAAAAGGGTATTTTGGTAATTTACCTATGGCATATAAACTACTTATCATACAACTACCTAAACTAGGTGACCATAAGGTACAACCTCGGAAGGTTATTCCCTATGCTACTATGGTCACTAAACATGTTTGGTCAGATCCTAATGATCGACCAAACGGGTCGTGGTCGAAAGGCTAAGCGGGTGTTTAGTCCACTTGACTTACGACTCTACACAAGCACTAATCTAAAAAGTGACGAGCTAAACATGCTAGAACATGTTTAGTTAAGTTAGAAAACAGGTTTTGATATCAAAACAAACGGTTTTGATACCCTAGAGTAGTTTGGTTACAAAATACGCGAGAAAATGCATTTTGTCCGAAACTACGACTCGTCACTGAGCCTAGATAACGTGGTAATCAGTAGGTATAGTCACTAGGGACTATAACCATTGTGATTACGCTCACGTTATGAAGTTCAAACGAACTTCGCGTTGACCATAAACTGGTCAAAGCAGAAAGTCAAACGCAGTTTGACTTTAATGATAGAAACGAATGAAAAGAACGAAAGAATACTTACAGAAGGTCCCCGCAAGCTCTTGACCCGATTTACTCTCAGGTATGAAGTATAATCTTCAACTTAGAGAGCCAAAATCAGATTCAAGTGTGAGTTTGCAAGGAATGAAGGTGGGTATTTATAGATTTTCAAGAGCCGTTAGGATCGTTTCTCAAAGATTGAGCTTTGATCTAGGCCGTCCACTTGTGCCCATGGTATTTGGATACAATGGGCATTGAAAAACCATCAAATTTGGCCCCTTGAATGATCAAAACCATGTCCAAAAACACTGGAAACCAGCTGCTGTTTCAAAAAATGGTTTTATGTTACTGGGTAACTCAGACGTCCCGCGTAAGCCACCCATACATACTCACGCGGCCCGCCTGGGCTTTGTTTCCAGAATTGGCAGAAATGGTCCCTGCACTTCAGAAACTTGGTTTTGATGCATTTTTGGCACGTTTAAGCCCCGTTAACCTCATTTCAAGGCTCTAAAATGAAGTTAAAGTGTAGGGAACTCAAAACATGCTCAAAAATATCTCCGAGGTCGGCTCGTTTGGTCGTACGGTTGCGTTGTTCGGTAAATTACGACGGAAGTCGTAACGGACGCCAAAACGATTCAAATTAAGCGACGAATGGATTTTTATCATGCCAAACACTAAAACATAGTATTTTAATGATTACATGAACTTTTGGATGTCCGGATGTATTCAGAACTTAAAATATGCGTGAAAGTGCAAACTTATGCACTTTTTGACGCTTTTAGTCCCTATTGATCAATAAAGTTTATTTTAGCATACCGAACCTCTCAAAGCCTATTTCTAAGCTATATAAAGGTTATTTAAGGTATGTTTAACTTATGATCATGTAGGATCGTGTTTCGACCCGAACGAGTCGTTCAGAGGAGTTTTGATCAGATACAGGTGCGGAAAACAAGTATCTGACTTAGAAACAGCTAGCAAATCACTTTTAACACCTCTTTGTATTGATATCTGACAGATTACATCCAAATTTCACACCGGCGGCACCTCGGCGTGGAATACAAGACTGTTACATGATTTCGCTTATGTGTACCTATTTATAGTGCTTGAGGTTTCGCTCCAACATACACTACCATATGAGCGAAACCCTTAATGGTCACATAAGCGAAACCCCACCATGTCTCTATAAGCGAAACCCTCATCTAAGACACATATGCTATCCTATTTTCTCGTATAACTTGCCCTAATCGATACAATTCAATGTAAGACTCGATACAAGACGAAGTCGACAGATGTAGTGCACCAACAGACTCCCCCTCAGATGTTGACGAGTCGACTATCGAGTCACGACAATGCTGTGTCTTTACTTTCTTCAGTCTTGATCAGTCTCTGGGCTTCTCTCTCTCTATCTTCATCTCTTTCTCTTTTATCACCAACAAACTTCTTCTCTTAGATGTTGACATCTTTAAATTCATCATCATCAACATGCACTCCCCCTCAAATGTTGACTCATCCTGCATAAAACTCTACCACAAACATAAATTTTATGATAAACATTTAAGCATATAGACACCATTTGAAAATTCAAACACAAACTAATCAACTTGTTTCTGATGAACCACTGGAAACTATATCGTTTTTCTTATCAAAACAACACACTCTCCCAAACCATCTGTTCATCATGTTTAGCACTTGGAATTTTGAAAATCAGCTTTTCAATATCAGTCGTCGAAAATCTTTTTGAATTTTTTTTCAAAATTTATGCTAAAACACACCGAAAATCTTTTTGGTTTTTCTGAGAAAAAATAACTAACACTACTTGTAGAATCAAGAAAATGCAGAAATGAAATATTTACAAACAAAGTTTTTGTGAGTTCGTGTAAGAGGATCATATCAGTTAATGAGACGTGTCACTAACACCGTTAAGCTGCAATTTCATTTTAAGTTCTAAACAATTCACTTAGATTGTCAGTATTTTGATCCACTTAAATTTTCACACAAAGTTCAATTGTTCTGAGATACGATGTTAATGTCTTAAGAACTTAAACTTATCCGTGTGTCCCACTACTTGAATATACTCCCATATCCAGATCCCAATATTCAGTCTTACAGGTGAGTATACCACAGCTGATATCTGTAAGGGGTTATGTGCGAGGGCCGTGAGAGCTCAGGTCGATACTTCCGTATACGCAGAGAGATGACGGCTTCGACTTTTTGGTGTGTCCCCTTTAGAGGATCTTTTGATTACAACAGCAGCGACTATCAATTTTATTGTTTCATCAGCTTGCTGAGGGCGAGCTTATATTTCAAAGCTTTTGCAGAAAGCAATATCCGGGGACTAGGTCAGTACTTCCATACAGTAGAAGTCCCGGGATAATACCTCAGATATCACTGAGCATAAAGACCTAGTATCTCAGAATAAGGGACCTTTCAAACAAGATTTCAGGGGTTACCAATATATCCAAGCAGTTTTGTTAACCCACAGAATAAACAAGTTTGATTTTTAGGTTTATATCTCGTCACAATTTACTAAATGTCTAAAAATCTACTGACACATCCGTAGTGAGATTGTTTATCACATTTTATCTTTACATTTCTTTAGCATGTTGTGACAGTCCACTGATGTACTATCATTTCCTCTTTTCACAATAAAAACTCATTTTTGATTTTATCATTTTTTTGGCTTTTTCAAATTTTCTAATGTTTTTGGATTTTCTGAAATTTTCTACTTTCTACTCCCCCTAAAATGCAAACACATTAAAGAAATTTGAAAACTATCTAAGCTCTTGACCTACTTGAAATATAGAATGCAAAACAAACTATACAGAAATATGACAACCGATATCAAATCACATCAAATCGCCATCCACTTGGCATAAACAATCAGAACTCCCCCTGTCAACAAACTATTTTCCCATTTAGATTTCAAAACACTTAAGTTTGTTTTAATCAAAATGGTTTTTCCGGAAAATAAGTTTGATTGATTTTACCACTTTTAGGTATATCAATAATATTTTGGGGATGTGGTTCATCATTTTGTCTTTCAACCACTTGTAGGAAAATGCAAGTACAAATTAATGTCCTTGATTTACCACATACAAGTATGCACAATCAAATCTCCTAACCACTTATAAACAAACACAAACAAACCTTTTACCATTTGCATGATTGACATTACCGAATAAATCCTCAAGAAAGATGTCGATACCTGCTCCACACTTACCAACCTGGGAGCTCCGGCAAGTCAGGTTTTTAATCGAAGAAAATATCCACCCAAGCCTGACCAGCCTTGGGTTTTACCGAGTCACCATCACTCGTTTTCTTACCTTTCCTCTTCTTCTCATAAAATTCTTTAACCCCTTTGACTTTTCGGTCAATCATCTTTCCAAAGATATGTTTTACCTTGGGGTTAAAGACCTTCTCAGCATCAAAATCCTGTTTGTCATTATAAAATTGGTTAGAAATTTCAACTTTACCAATTTTCTTCTTATAATTCTCAGCCCGAAGTGATGGAAAATCCTCATCATTCACAGTCGGAACTGATTTTTCATCTTTTAACATAGCTTTATCTTTTGAAATAACCTGTGGCTCATCTGACTTTGTGGAGTCAGATTCATCGCCAGAAGATAGCTCCTCTGATTTTGACATATCAGAATCATCGCTAGAGCTTTCAGCAGCTTTCTTAACAACCCATTTCTGGTTGTCAGATTTAGCTCTCTTCTTGTAAAACTTGTTTGAATATTCACCAATTTCAAATGTAGAATTTTTAAACAATTTGTTTCTATCAATTGGTGGTTCAAACTCAACCACTTTCTCTTTGAGTTTACGAGATACTCCCTGTTTTGATTGTATTGCCTTAGAACAATCTCTGGCAATATGTCCAACAGTGTTGCATTGGAAACAAATTCTCGTATCTTTCTTGTGCTCAGCCATCTTCTTCAATTCATCTTGCTTCTTTGCAAGGAACTCATTGTTTGACTGCCTCCAGAAATCTTTCTTTTCTTCTTCGTCTGCTGACGTACCTGAAACAAATGTCATTTTTGATTTAAAATCAAGAACATATTTTTCATTTTTCTGTTTTTCTGTAGGAATAAAACCAAGACCTTTCTTTTTGACATTACCGTTATGGTTTGATTTCTTTTGGAAACCAGAACCAGAACTGTAACCCTTTTTCTTGTTTAATCTTTGTTGTACTCTTGAGGTGTATTTTTTAGGTTTTTCATTAAGATGTAAATCTTTTATTTCGGAAATATTAATTTCTGTGAGTTTAAAAACCTTTTTGATCAGTTCAGTTTTGACACCTCTTATTGGAAATTCCTCATCAGAATATAATTTGTCAGAATCATTCAAAGTGTAAGCAACTTTAAACGGTTCATCATCCAAATTAGATTTTGATAACAGGAATTTTCTATCATACACTATTTTATCCTGTTTTTCTGTTTGACCCGGAGTGCTTGACTCAGACTTTGACTCTGACGCGGACTCCGACTTTGACTCTTCTCTTTCATTGTTTTCTAACACATGATCTACCACTATCTTCATCAATTGAGATTGTTGATCAGTGTCAGATGATGTAAATGTGACATCAATACTTTCTGGTCGATTGACTGACGACTCCGACTCCCACTGTAAGTTTGTTGCCTTTTTTACTCTTTCATCATTTGGATTTCTAGCCAAATATCCATTTTCCAGAGGGGGTGGACACTTGTTGTAACTGACACCTTGTTTCTTAGCAGATGTAGTCTCTACAGTGCCTTTCTTCTTTTTAGTCTTTTTCACTGGAGTCTTTTCTTCAATCTTTTCTTCTGAAACTTTCTTTTCTTCAGTCACATCATTGTTCTCAAATGCCTTCAAGCTTTCAGCCATCGGATAAATCCTGTCAATGACATAAGACGAACATGAGTAACTTTTCAATAAACGATTAACTCTTTCCGTTTCAATTCTTTGAAGTTCAAGTTTCTGTTCGAGACCAGCACACTTCTCAATATAGTTGTTTACAACTTTTTGCTTGACCATAAAAGCTCCCTGAAGTGTTTTCATTGCTGTAGCCTGCTCTTTACTTGTGTCATTGTACATATTTATCGCCCTGTTCAACACATCATATGATTCTTTTAATCTGTTCATGTTGTGGATCAATGAACTGTTTTGTTTCTTTACAACTTCACAATTTTCACAAGTTATTGGACTTTTCTTTGCAATGACTTCTTCATTGATCTCGAACTTTGGAGTTTCTTTCACTTTTCTTCTCACTACCGGTACTGTTTCATCATCACTGCTAACCGGTGTCTTTACCTTTTTCTTTTTCTTCTTTGCCTTCTCATCCTCACTGTCGCTTTCTTCCATCATCTTCAAATGTTTTGCCATCTGTCTGGCATAATACTCAGTATCATCATCACTTTCTTCTTCAACTTTGGAAAAAAAAGCTGTGTAAGCTGTAGCTTGATCAGGAATATAGTTATCCCAAGAGAAATTCTCCCAGCTAAAACCCTCGGGTAACTTTTCATCATCTTGATCAATCAAACAAGCTTTTCCATCAGCTGAGACATATTTATCCCAGTTAAATGACTTCTTTTCATCCTGATTAACTACACATGCTCTCTTTCCAGAATCTTCAATTATTCTTCCATGTGCAGTTTGTGCTTGATGTTGATATTGTTGAGATGGTTGTTGAGCAACTTGATGGTAGATAGCTTTTCGGTAGTAATCATTGTTGTTGTTGAAAGGATTCTGAGCTCCACTTGCTTCGCGGTTGGTACATTCCCTCTTAAAGTGACCTTTCTCCCTGCAAAGAAAACAAGTGACTTTAAATTTGTCAAAACCTAAAGTAGAAACATTAGCCTCACGAAGATCATCTCTCCCCGTGATCTGTTTGAATTTCTCAGCTCTCCTTAATACGCTGGCCAAACACCATTTTATGTCCATCAGTTCCATCTCTTCAGCGTCTATCTGGTCGTAATCTTCCTTTGTTAGCATTGGATTCCCGATACGACCTGCAACAAAACAACTATAAGATTCTAAAACCATTCCCAATAAAGACATATGGTTTTTAGCAACTTCCTCAGAATAATCTTGATCATTTTCAAGATTTAAAACAATATTGCATTGAAGTTTTCTCACATTTTTTGTTGCTGAAATGTTTGGATCGAAAGATGGAAATGATGTGAAACTTGTTTTGCTGTTTGATCCTGATGATGAACTTCCAGAAGAATTCTTGGCGTTGTAAGCAGTTTCAATTTTTGGAGATAGATTTGTAGACTTCTCATTCACCCCTGCTTTGTAGTATAACCCAATATCTTGTTCACCATCGAAATCTTTCATTCGGACAATCTTTCTTTGTTCCATTTCCTGAGCTTCCAACTTTTCAATGAATTTGCTCAAAGTTAACGTGCTAAAACCCTTTTTGTTCCTGAGCATCATCAGATATGTTCCCCAAGTTTCATGTGGTAAAGCATCTGCAAGTTTTTCAATCAACTCTTCATTGTCTTTGTTGATGCTTAACCTCTTCATGTTCACTAACAAGTTGCAATATCTTTCAATGATCTGTCTTGTACTCTCATTCTTTAATCCTCTAAACAAATCAAACTCCTTTTTCAAAAGCGACTTCTTATTTTTCACCATCTCCTGACTACCAACAAACTTTGAACGCAACGCTTTCCAAATTGAATACGAACTCCCATTGTGTTGCAGCAAGACCATAATATCTTCCTTCACAGCTTGTTGTAGCAGACTTAGCATCATTTTCTCATTTTTGTATTTCTTCTTGTCATCGGCACCCATGTCTTTGATCGAAACTTCCTCTTCATCATCATTTAACGGTCTCACATATTTCGTTTCAACACACTCCCAAGCGTCTAGGTAGTTAGCTTGCACCCAATTTTCAAAACGACCTTCCCAACCTTTATATTCTTCTATGTTTATGAGTTTGGGTGGTTTTTGCATTGTTCCTGTTTCGTTTTCGAGCATTGTGTTCTGTGCAATAGTGATTGGGGTAACCGGAGTAGCGAATGCGTTGTAAAATTCCTCGTCCATTTTTCAATTTCAAAAATTTTCCCACAACAGTCCTTAAAAGCGAAATCACCACTTTGGATGTCCTTAAAAGTGAAATCAGGTGTTCACAAAAGCGAAATCAGTCAGAGTTGCACCTATGAGCGAAATCTGATGGTCACTAAGAGCGAAATCCCTCAATTTTGTGACACAAGAGCGAAATTACTTGGTCTTTGAAGCGAAATCCCAAGAAACAATATCCGTTGGAGCGAAATCTAATTGTAACTATGAGCGAAATCAAAGTGTTCCAATAAGTGAAATCACAAAGTGTACGTATGAGCGAAACCTATTGGATCCAATTTTAGTCCATTTTTAATTCGTATTTCAATACCAAACTCTCAGGGATTTGTCTATGTCCAATTACGCACAATCTGTGAAATTTTGAGTTGATTTTGACTGATAAAACTTCCTGAAATGATGAAAGAAGGTGTAGAAGTAAGAAATCTTGATGAATTCCAGCTAATCTTTGCAGAACTCCTCCTCCTGAAGCTCTGATACCACTTGTAGGATCGTATTTCGACCCGAACGAGTCGTTCAGAGGAGTTTTGATCAGATACAGGTGCGGAAAACAAGTATCTGACTTAGAAACAGCTAGCAAATCACTTTTAACACCTCTTTGTATTGATATCTGACAGATTACATCCAAATTTCACACCGGCAGCACCTCGGCGTGGAATACAAGACTGTTACATGATTTCGCTTATGTGTACCTATTTATAGTGCTTGAGGTTTCGCTCCAACATACACTACCATATGAGCGAAACCCTCAATGGTCACATAAGCGAAACCCCACCATGTCTCTATAAGCGAAACCCTCATCTAAGACACATATGCTATCCTATTTTCTCGTATAACGTGCCCTAATCGATACAATTCAATGTAAGACTCGATACAAGACGAAGTTGACAGATGTAGTGCACCAACAGATCAAGTTCCGGAATGTTCGTTACTATACAAATCGGTATAGTTTCGCAGTTTGACGCAAATAGTCCCTACGATCGAACAAACTTGATTTCAACACACCAAACCATCCAAAACTTATTTCTAAGTCATGTAAAGGTTATTTATGGTATGTTAAGCCTATGTCACTGTTCCAGAGTGTTTGTTGCATTAAACTGGTTATATTTACGCATCAGTGCGCGTATAACCTTCCAGAAAGCGATTTAGAGCTTGAAATCGGAATTGAATCAAATTGAAAAATCACCAAACACAAATACACACATAATAACACCAAAACACATATAATAACACCAAAGCACATTGTTTTATATTGAACCACGACTGCATAACTCAGTTGCCACAGGTGAGGATAAGGTTGGCACTATCCTAGCATATTCGAAGAATATGGTAGTGTAACCTTTGCAGTCTATTCCAGTCATTCTAAGATTTAGGAACTTATTAGCGATTTCTTCCTTCTCATTAGGATGACAAAATTTTCTTTCAACCATTTCTTTAAAGTTGATCCATTCCATATTATAAACTCTGTCACTTCCTCTAGACTGGAGAATAGTATTCCACCATTCTAATGCTGCATTTTTGAAAAGATTAGAAGCAAACATAATCTTATCTTCATCTGCACATTTACTTATTTTTATGACTGCTTCTGTATTTTCTATCCAACGTAGGGCTGCAATGGCTCCTTCATTGCCTGAGAATTCTATTGGTTTGTAGGCCAAGAATTCTTTATAAGAACAACCGTATGGAGCGGTTCTTCTTCTTTTAGGAATTGGAGCTTGGATAATAGGTTCGTTATCATTCACACTATGACTTGGTTCAGTATGTTGACGTTTACTTCCATTTGCAGATTTATTATTTTCTGCTTCTTTAACAGTCTTGATAATATATGGCATAGCATCTATAATTCCTTGTCCTACTATATGTTGGATGACACTGTTAGCTATGTGGTTTCCGTTATTCTCATCAGTGTAGTAAAAGTCGGATTCCAAGGCCGGGTACTCGGCGACTACTCGGTACTCGGAACCTTACCTTGGAGAGTTACTACAAGTCGGCCTTTATAAGTCGGAGGCAGTCAAACTCGGCCTACTCGGCGACTACTCGGAATACTCGGCCAACTACTCGGAATACTCGGTCAAATATTTGGCGGGAACCTTGGAACACTCAACTACTACTCGGATTACTCGGTTAACTACTCGGCCTACTCGGGAATATGCTAATTTTCACATGATTTATGCTAATTTTGACATGAATAATGATAGTTTTGACATGAATTACGCTTATTTTGACACATATAAAATATCCAATAATTAATTCCTTTATATTTAACATGTCTGAGTACTCTCTGAGTACTCTCCGAATACTCGGAGTACTCCTAACTCCCCACTCGGCCGACTAGGGAGCGCCTAGCGATTTCTGCAACACTGATTCTCATTATTCTTGTTTTCCTGATTTACTTTATTCGATATCTGAATTGTGAACATTTATCAGGTATTAATTATCACAGAATAAAGTTGAGTACAATTATTTGTACACAATCACACGAACAAGTTTGTCAAAAACGTCGATCATTGCGACCTTTACTCTTTTTCAAATATATATATATATATATATGCATCAAATACAAACTATACTGGAAATCAAATATACTATGCATCTATATATATATATATATATATATATATATATATATATTAAAGTACAAAATTACACATATACCTAGGTAATTTCTAGGTGTCGTTCATCCAGTATTTCATTTCTCGCTCATCATATTTCCAAACTAGTCTCTCCCTTATCTGTCAGATTCTATTCCCTTCATTTACTAAATCCTCTCCATACTGATGGAGTTCTTGCACCTGTTTTCGACTCATTGGTGGGTCTAATGGTTCAGGTGGAGGTACGGGTTCCTCGTAAGGGTCTGCGCTATTCATTTTGAAAAATGTTCTATCAATATCCTTCCAAGGATCTGGTTCTAAAGGCTTTAGTTCTTCGGGCGGGTATAGGGTCAAATATGACCTATTGTCATCAAGCCAAGGATCATATTATAAGGGCTATGGAGTTGGGATCCTAGGTAACTCATTAGGCTCAAATGCAGGTATGGGGAATTGGTTTCCTTGGTTGGGTTCTAGCAATTGTTGGTCTGGGAACAAAGGTAATAGTGGCGGTTCGGCTACATGGTTTTGGTTAGCATCTACTGCTGTAGTGGCTAACATGTGAAAATTGGCTAGCTGTCTATCTAATTCTTCTTCCCAAGGTAGCCTACTGGCTACTTCCTGAATCTGTGCATCTGCCTCCCTATTGGCCCTGACTATTACCCTCTGTTGCTGTAATTTCTTCATTCTTTTTCTTCTCTCATGTGCCCCTCTATTAACCCAACCCCTTTTCTTAGTAGTAAAAGGTTCCTCCAACTGTGCCTTAAAGATAAATATTCCCTCTTCTATATCGGCTGAATATCCTGAGGGATCAGGTTGAGATGATGCTCCCTCATTTTTCGGTGAACTATCTAAATGACGATAAGCGTCCGACATTCCTTGATCACTCATACTGTAAACTAACAAATAGTCAAATAACACATAATCACATAAGTTATTTCCTAACACAGAAATAAAAATTTCAGCGTCAGCATAACACTTCTTTGGCTTAAACCAGTGGTTGTAACTCTGATACCACTCTCTTTCGCAGCCCCCGGCCCCTACCCCGGGAGCGAGCGGATAGTGTGGGTGGTATCGGTGTTTATTTATTTGGTAGCGGAATACATCAGAACCGTAGTTAGGAAATAATTTTATCAGAGTAAACCACCATCTTTTATAATAAAGCTTTAGGATAAAACCCAAGTTCATTTGACAATGCATTTGTAGGGATAAACCCTAATTATTGAAAACAAAAACTTCTTATTTGTTTAGGAAACTTTTATAGCCACTTTTCCAAGCCTTTAGTGCTCTCCAGCTGGCTTCTATTTGGCTTTCGCATTATGTTACCTGAAATGCATTTTTAAAACATTTTGTCAGCAAGAAATACTGGTGAGTGCATCCCAATTTAATCAAAATAGTTTTATCACTTTTACAGTATTGAGGGCATCCAGCAATTACATTTGTTTATATCTACTCATTTACTCATTCAGTACTGTCAACACCTGACTTGTGGGTCATATTACCCATTGGCTAACTCTTTGTCCAATGGTAACATTTTCCACATTTTGTATATAAAACCTCAACATACCAGCAGTAATTGTAGAATCACAAATACTCAATTACTGTTAAGTGTAAGTTAAAATATTTGAGGTTTTGTTAAAACATTTTGACTCACAAAAAGATTTACAAAAAGAGAATGTACTCACATTGCAAATTTAGGTAATACTAATGCTTCCTGAGAATCTCCTGGTTATTATCTATTAAAATCAAATAATGCAAACGTGTTAGTAAAATAACCCAATTCAAATTAACTGTACAACTCGAGACAAAATTCCAATGATTGAGTCGGGCAGAGCCGACATACATTACGGAATCCTAGATCAATCGTGCAGGGTAATAGCAGGGTTATGATACTTACAACGAGGCAAAGCTTCGCTTTATAGTGGGTGTAAGACCCGGGTATTACTTCTACTATATATAAATTTTGAGAGAGAATTGAGAATTGAATGATGATTCAAATGAGGCCTGAACCTCTATTTATAAGGCTGGTCGGGGTGCTCTCGCGCCCCGCGAGAGATTTAGCAAAGGCCTTCGCGGCCCGCGAGGATCAAAAAGGCGGCGGTAGCTTCGCTGAGTCATCGAGTAGGTATGCTGAGTCAGGTGCCACATGGCACTATGACTTACCTGGCAAACAAGAGCAGTCGCGGCCCACGACAGACTAGGGTGGTCTCCGTCGCTCCCCGCGAGCGACTCTTGGATTTCATTTTTGTTGATTTTTCTAAGTATAGGGTTATTTCGGGTTCGTTTCTCACGTACGGGGTATATTTAGGGACATTTAGGGTGTCCAAAATATTTTTAGGAGGGTTGTTATAGGCAGGCACTTGCTGCCTTCTTGTGTTTGTTTGGCCGTATGCTATGTCCTGGCCGTAGCTTACGGCGGGCTTATTGATAAAACTTGATTTTAGTTGTTTTGGGCATTCGGGTTTAATTTGTTACGTTATAAACTCCGTATAACTAACGTATTTGATGATTTATGAAATTTAGGTAATGGTTTTGAAGTCACGGATGAAGATCAATCATAACAAAGAACCGAACACAGTCAAAGATCATGCTTTTGCATTTTGTTTAGTTGTTTATTAAACCGAACATCGTTAACATGTAGTGATCCTTTTGAAAATGGATGAAATTTTTAATTAGCAAACAATGACATATGGTCTTGTAGTTGCATTTTGAATGTATATAATTGCACATCTTTTATAAAATTTTGAGTAAATTAAGTAAGGGTCTTACAAGTTGGTAATTAGAGCTTAAGGTTAAAGATCAATGTGTTCGATTCATGGCTTGATCAAGACATCCGATAAGAAACAGTTAAAGAACAAAATACAATGATGTATAATAAGAAGAAAAGAGTGAAAGTGCATAGGAAGAGCATATTTATACACTCAAACCCGGGAAGTGCACCAAGTATAAATGATTAAGACAAGTCATATATGTACTTGGCCTAATCAAACAAAAACATTACATCACATGTAATGTTAGATGATGAAATGGACTCACAAGTGATAATGTGAGAATAATTATACAAACTGTTGAACAATTGTTATGGACATTTCAGCTAAAGGAATGTCCGGAGGAAACGATGATGACACGGTACCCCTCATGAATGAGGCGATACACAAAAAGATTTTCGTGGAAGGCGGAAAGGCATTGGAAGCAACCTTACCCCGATTTATGGAAAGGTTGAAAACGATGATGTTCACAATGATGGAAGAAAAGATGAGTGAGATGAAAGAAAGCCTTATTCAAGAACGAGATAAGGCTAAAGAAGGGAAGGCGTGTCCTTAAAACATATTTATAGCATACAAACCTCCGATCTATACTGGGGAGGTTGATCCAATCGCATGCCAAAGGCGGATAAGCGATATAGAAGGTGTATTTGAACGAACTCACTGTGATCCCACCGATCTCGTGGCCTACAGGACTGGACAGTTAAGGGAGCAAGCTAAAGATTGGTGGGACAATCTTAGAAACGAGAAAGGAGTTGTGGCTACCCAAAATATGTCTTGGGAGGAATTTAAGGCACCCTTCCTTAAACTTCAAAGTCCCAAGGCGGTGATAAGTAAAATTAAGAAAGAGTTCATGCAACTAAGGCATCAAGATGAAACAATTGGCAAGATCACAAGAACCTTTATGGATCTGCTCAAGTTTTTTGGCGAATTGGTAAAACCGAAGAGCAAATGGTTTACTACTACCACAACATGCTTAGCACGGAATACATAGAGTTTATAACTCCTTCAAATTATGCCACTCTTACCGAGATCATTAATGCAGTGCAGGAGCGCGAGATAGAACTAAAGAAACAAGTTGAGAGAGGCAAACGGAGGGCGTAGGATGTAAATCCAAGCCCTACAAAGAAACAAAAGGTAAACAAACCTCCAAGGAAAGGGAATGTGAAAGGAGGTTCACCGAGTTGCAAGGTTTGCGGACGCTCACATTGGGGTGAATGTTTCTACAAGAGCAAGTTGTGTGTCATGTGTGGGAAGACGGATGCGCCCTCAAATTGCCCTTCCAAAGTTTCGGTATGTTTTAAATGTTACCAATCCGAATGCCCAGAGTTGGTAGGAAGGAAGGATGAAACGAAGAATGAAGCTCCGAATACGCGAGCGAGATCTTTCCACATAACCGCGGCGGAGGCTAATATTGAACCCGATGTGGTTTCATGTACATTTATTGTAAATTCTATTCCTGCACGTATTTTATTTGATACGGGTGCAAATAAATCTTTTGTTTCACATAGATTTATTCAACATTCTTCATTTACATTAACGAAAGTACATATGCCTATGGAATTAGAAGTAGGTAATTGACGTGATGCGAGCGTGTACGGATTTTTAATGTATTTTTTATTACTTTTTACCCTTTTATCAAGCTTTACATTTATAAAACACGATATAAAACTATCACTCTCTACAACACGCCAGGGCAAGTGCACCCATCGTTGGCGTAGTATAGTTATGGTAAGATACCGAGGTCGTCCAAGGACACAAGAGATTTTAATACCGGAATATCGTCGACGTCTAATCTAACCAAATTTGAATGAAGATTCTTTGTTTCTTTTTAACAAATAAAAATAAAGAAACTAAATAAATAAAAGAACAGATAGACAAGATAGAATCACTTGGATCCGACTCGTCATTTATGTATCTTTTGATGATTTCCGCGCTTTGGGTTTTCTAAGCGATTATCCTAGTTATAGTGGCATGTCCCTCTTTTGGAGGCAAAGCTACCCTCAACCATATTGCTCTGAGTCAGCAGGGATACAATCCCGCAAGGCCAGATTATTGAAAGATAATTAGGTAAGTTATTAATGAAAAATGTGGCATGTCCGTCTTTTGGAGGCAACGCTACGCTCAACCATATTGATCTGAGTCAACAGGGATACAGTCCCGCGAGGCCAGTTTAATGTTTTAATAGTAGTTTATTTATAAGGGATTGCAAGCCATTCTTACTTCCCCCGATTTGATGCTATATGCCTCAAAGGAAGTCTTAATAAGCTTGAATCAAGTCCTCGCAGGATCTATACACTGAACGAGCTAAGAACTTTACCCAAGCACCCTTCTAACTCCCTTCCAGGCAGTTGACGCACTTTATATAGACCGTAAAGACACGAATGAGTGAATCAACAAAACATGAAGAAATGGTTGAATAAAGTTCACTTTCAATATAAAAAACTAGTTATTAAAGTCATTAATACATACCTAAATAAAAAGTTACCAAAGCTTGGAAATCAAAAGTAATACATAAATGATTTGTCTTCACCAAGTGATGTAAGAGATTAGCCAAGCATGACCTTTGTTTGACAAAAACCCTTACTATCGATCTTGGATCCCGAGACTTCTACACACACTCTAAGGATGGATGATGGATGAAAGTGGTGGATGATGGTAGTAGTGGTGGTGGAGTGGTGGCAGGTGTGAGAGAAGTGGTTTGCCAAGAGATGAGTTGCAAGTGAGCCATGCACCTCCTTTTATAGCTAAAAACAGTGAGTTCACATTGCCCCGTGCAAGTGTCCTTCTCCTTCTCTATCTTCATTTAATGTTATTGTTAGCCCATCTGCACACACGGCCCCGTGTGTCAACAGCACGGCCCTGTGGCCCTTGTACTTAATGTACGAACCCAGATTTACAAATCTGAGAGTTGACCACGGCCCATGTCTAGGAGACACGGCCCCGTGTCCCTTGTTGTCTCCTGTTTGTCTTTATCTTCAGGGAATCTTGAGAGGGGCATGACCCCATGCCCGGTAGGCGTGGCCCCGTGCGTGGGTTCTGGCTTTGTAGTTTTTGTCTTTAGGGGTGAAGCTTGGAGGGTCGGTATAGTGTATCAACTTCCTTCCTTCGTATTTATGCTGGTTTTTGTCGTTAATTTGTTCCTTTTGTTCATTTAAGCTCTTTTAATCTTGAAAATCAAAAGTAAACAAAGAAACGCATTTTTTCCAACATTAGTACTAAAAAGGGGTTGTTTGTATACCGTATTTGATACAATTTATATGTTGCATTTTGCGCATATTAGTAATAATAAAAGTTTTATTATTTGTGACATATGTCGAGATTGAAAATTAAAAGTTGATGGCGAGGATTACTTGGTTGATTTGATACCCATGTCAATGGGGGAATTCCAAGTGGTGATTGGGATGGATTGGTTATCTCGTCACCACACCAAAGTGATATGCTTCCGTAGGGAGATATAACTAACAACTCCGAGCGGAAGGCATGTCATTATTTATGGGGAAAAGAGTTGCAACTCCATAGTATGCTTAATGATGGAAGCCCATAAGCTCATTCAACATGGGTGTAAGGATTATTTGACCTACGTACGTGATTCGGAAAAAGAGTCACCAAGGATTGAAGAAGTACACTTCGTAAGAGAATTTGAAGACGTGTTTCCGGAAAACTTACCGGGGATACCACCCGAGCGTGAGGTGGAGTTAGCGATTGAACTAGTCCCGGGCGCGAAGCCGGTGGCCAAGGCACCATATAGATTAGCACCATCGGAACTTCAAGAACTAATGTCCCAATTGCAAGACTTGCTTGACAAAGGGTTTATCCGACCAAGTGTCTCCCCTGGGGAGCGCTAGTATTGTTCGCGAAGTAGAAAGACGGAAGTATGTGCATGTGTATTGATTACCGGGAGTTAAACAAACTTACAGTAAAGAATCGATACCCACTTCCAAGAATCGACGACCTATTCGACCAACTACAAGGTGCGAGTTGGTTTTCAAAAATCAACTTGAGTTCGGGTTACCATCAATTGAGGGTGAAGGAGGAAGATATACCTAAAACAGCTTTCCGTACACGATACAGGCATTATGAATTCCTCGTGATGTCCTATGGGCTAACAAATGTACCCGCGGCATTCATGGATCTCATGAATCGGGTTTGCAAGCCAATGCTGGACAAGTCAGTGATAGTGTTCACCGATGACATTCTTGTATACTCGAAAAACGAGGCAGATCACACTCATCATTTACAAGAAGTGTTAGAAATTCTTAGACGAGAAAAACTCTATGCTAAAGTGTCGAAGTGCGCCTTTTGGCTTCGAGAAGTGCAATTCCTCGGACACATCATAAGTGCCGACATAATATTAGTAGATCCGTCCAAAATTGAGGCGGTGTCGGAATGGAGTCCTCCGGGAAATCCCTCGGAGATTCGAAGCTTTTTAGGACTTGTGAGTTACTATCAGAGATTCATTCAAGATGTAACGCCCCGAAACTCAAATTATTAAGTTTTCTAGTATGTTACCATGTTTAATAAAATGAAATCTAATAACTAGGTTATTAAACCTAGTTAAATGCCTAGCAAAACAAGTAAGGAAATGAGATGGGTGACAATTGTGATCAAGTAACAAATTTGAAGGGCCAAGATTGCCAAAAAAGGGAACTTGAATTTAATTAAAACAAAAACCCAACACACACACTAGGTGTGGGTGCGTGTAATCGATCAGGAGGAAAGGGAAAGGGGTGCAAACCCTAATTCATGAAAGATCTCTAAATTGAAAGAGGAATTCAAGTTTAAATTCGTGCATGAACCAAGATTCTTAATCACCCAAGTGTTCTACACACCAAGTAAGTTGAATTTTATGTTTTGATGAGAAAGGAAGTGGGTCTTGATTAATCCGTGTGTATGTATGAAATTAGGATGGTAAGAGGCTATAATCATCATATGAGACTTGAATTATGCATGAAATTCAGATTAATTTGATGTTGTTATGTAAACCCACTTGTAGGTAATAATGCCATGGAAATGTTGATGAATTATGTGTTATACTAGTTGTAATTTGATATGTGAAGTTAATTGTTGAATATTGATGTTATATAAATCTGATTTTGAAAGGAGATTAGGTGAAAATGATGAATGTGATGATCTTGATAAGAGTTTGTTGTGCACAAGTTACTTGTACACTATGCTTGGAAAGTAGTATGCACACCAAGTGTTTGATGAAATGCCTAGTATAGGTTAGTATGTGTTATCACTTGTACGGAATGCTAATTAAGTAGTAATGAAGATGATCATGTATTATTAGTATGAAAAGTGCTTAGTTATGAGTGTATGTATGCTAATTGTGTTATGAATGTGACGACATGTACGGATAGGAGTCATGTCAACATGGACATAAACATGGAATGAAAACGGGTCAAAGATAAACACGTAAGCTATGCACGAACTCGGATGCACGAGGTAAGTAAACTCCCAGACTCCCTCTTTAGTAGTAAAAGAGATTAATTGTATGATAATTGTTAGAAGTTATGTTGAAATGTGTTATTGATGATGATATCAAGAAAGTAGTATTAAGTAAGTGATTTCCGAATCACTTATTAGTTTATTTAAGCAAAGTTATGTGCTAGTTACTTAAGCATGATAACCGAAGCCTATTAAGATTTGTTTATTTAGAAGCAAAGGTTTTCGCTAAGTAGACCAACGGGTAAAAATAAGGATTTATTCAATACGGAATCATTGCATAAGTAATGACGATGGTATTATAACCGGGTAATGGGTAGAATTTCTTATAAATGCGCTAACCGAGAAACGGGGACGCGGGTTAAGGGTCAAAAGACTCGGTTGTGAGTTTCGATTAACTGGAAACAAATTTCGCGTAAGGAAATTTTACTATCAAAGTGCAATTACGTATAATTGTTTGAAATGAATAAGTTTAAATGCATACTGGGTATCGGGTGCATAAACCCCATGTACGGAACTTTGGATAGTGTAAAACTTTTATAGTTAAAATGTTCAAGTGAGTTTTGAGTATAAACTAATGAGTTGTTTGATAAAGATATGAACGGGTCGAATAACTAGTAAATGAATATTAAGTCGAAAATGTATAAGTTAAGAATTTCCTTAATTCGGATGTTGGATTTCAAGTTCGTATGATAGAAAATCAAATTACGATCATGTGGGAAGAAACGGGAGGTTAAACGGGTGAACGTTACATGAGTTTTAGCGCTTACGGACAATTAAACGAATCTGCAGAATAATGAAGGAAAGAGGGGGCGTCGTCGACGCCCTGATGGGCCGTCACCGACGCCATGTCTGGTGTGGGATTTTTCCGACGCCTTAAAACACTGCCTACGGGGTGTTTTGGTTACGTGAAAAACTACGAGGTGTCCCTGACGCCATGTATGGCCGTCGCCGACGCCCTCCCCATGTTTAGAATGCTGAAATTTGTCATTTAGGTTTTTTTATGCACCGTAAGCTTCGGTATACCAACCGTGGACTACGTTGGACCTCCCAAACTCAATTTTGATTGTTCCTTTGTTGTTTTTGGGTTAAATCCAAGTCTAAGCATTATTGAATTTTGTATATGAGTATGATGATCAAATGTGTGTAAGTTAATCAAGAATTGTATGTATGTATGTATGTAAGTATGTATGTATAGACGTATTTATGTATGTATGTAGCTACGCATGTGTGTATGAATGTATGGGGGAATATACGTATGCACAAAGTATGTATGTGTGTTGTATACATGGTTTCAATACATTTGAGTATTGACGATTACTAATAATGTGTCTTGAGATTGGAATGTAATGTAGGTATGAGAACGTCGGGTTCATGGGGAGTTGAAGCCGAACTTGGAACAAAAGAATTTATGAGGATAACCGAATGAATCCAAGTTTATATTGTGAAATGTTATACGATTTTTCAATTATATAGAATAAGGTTGTATGGTGTTGTCAATGACTAATGATTAAGTTGTAAATGATGTTCACAGGAACCACACGGATTTTTGTTGGGATTGAACCCTGCCAAAGGAACAGATAATTAAAGCCAAAACTGGATCAGAGCAGTGGATCCAGAATAAGCAGATGTTATGCATACAAGTCTCTTCCCTTGAAAGTGGTTTCAACATCTGCTGACCTCCTATCTGCTGATCATACAAACTGCTGACCTACAACTGCTGATCTAGTCAAAGACTGATGAAGAACTAAAGCTCTACTGCTCAATCTACTGCCTTGTTTCAAGCACTGCTGATCATGACAAGTACTGCTGGGTTCACAGCAGTGGAAGGATGCAGCAGTTGTTTATTTACTTTATGTAATGTATTGTAACATCAGTAGTTAGTATAGCAGTGTTTGTATAGGTCAGTTGTTAAGAGTTTGTTAGGAGGTTAGATGTCACTTTCTATTAGCTCTTCACCATGATAGAAAAGTGCTCTGTACTGTTCTATTAGCTCTTCACCATCTTCTTCCTGCACGAACAAATTACTGAGCTCGGGCTGAGGGGGAGTTTGTAAGCATACATGCAAGTGTAATCAAAGTTTGAAATAAATTTAAGCATTTGATTCTCTGTTGAAAATGTATGTTGAAAGCATTTATCCTGTTTGATTGTGAAAAGTTTGCTTCCATTTAATTTCCGCTGCACTACTCTTTCATTGTTCATCTTAATTCAAATACAAATCACAATCAATCCGAACTCAGATCCTAACAATTGGTATCAGAGCTTGGACAGTCAAATTTGATTTAACAATCATTTTGACATAAATAGTTCAGCTCACAATCGTTGATACTGATAGTTTATTCGTTTCGTTGAAAAACAGAGCAAGGTTTAATCACCATTAAAGTTGATTAATCAGTGCCTGTAAAACAACCAGGATGACGTCACAATCACAAGATGATAAAAATAACATTGGCTCTCTTTTCAAACCACCCATGCTTAAACGTAATGAATACAACATCTGGGAGAGAAGGATGGGTCACATCCTTGCTCAACAGAACACTGGATGTTGGAGGTCTGTTGTTTTTGGTCCTCATGTTCCTATGGTGCCAAGTGCTGAGGATGCAAAGAAGTTCGTTCCTAAACCAACTGAAAACTATACTGAAACTTATTTTCAAAAGTTCGAACTCGATGCCAAAGCATTTAGCATCATAGCATCTGCATTACCAAATGAAATCTATGCTGGGCTGTTACATTGTAACAGTGCCAAAGAATTATGGGATGCATTGAAGGAACAATTTGGGGGAATGGAAGAGGTCATTGAAAACAACAGGGAGATTCTGAATCAGCAGTATGAAACATTTTGTCACATCAAGGGTGAATCATTAACCCAACAATTTGAACGTTTCAGCTGTCTCATTAGTGAACTAAGGCTTGTTAAAGTTACATTTCCAAATGCAACTCAAAATAGCAGGTTCCTTAGATCACTACCTGAAAAATGGGACACAATTGCTTTTGTCACCAGGAATTCAGCTGAGTTCAAAGATCTGACCCTGACCCAGCTCCATGGTAGACTCCTGACCTGTGAAAGGGAGTTAAACCAGAAAAGGAAGTTGCAAGAGTCTGGTAAAGTTGCTGATGACTATTCATTTGGCAACACAGCTCTTTTTGGTCAGGAAGAATCTGGTAGCAATAGTAAGGATCACAGTTATGATCATTTTATTGACATAACTGCTGGTGGAAATTTCAACAACTCTGATTCTCACTCTGCAAGTTATGCTTTCACTGCAAATTGTGAAAACCAGATGTCAGATAACTTGTGCTTTGAACTCAATGATTTGCAACATTTTGATCCCACTGACTTAGAAGAAATGGACATTTTGCATCAATTGGCTTTGCTTAATGTTAGAACAAGCAAATTCTACAAAAGAACAGGGAGAAAATTCCTAGGGCTTCATGGGAATTTAAGGGTGGGGTTGGATAAGTCAAAAATCAAGTGTTACAAGTGTAATAGGCTAGGTCATTTTGCTAGAGAATGTAGGAGTCAAACCACTGGTCTAATAATCACTCATCCTAGCTCAAACCCTAGACCACAACAACAAAACACTGTGCACTATACCCAATATACCCCTGCAGCACATGTTAACACTGCTCATTATGCTGCAACCCCTGTGCCTGTGCATTATGTTCAAACCACTGTTCCACAAATTCAGTATGTTCAGGCCTCTGTTCCTCAGGCACAGGTGCAACCTGTTGCACCTCAACAAGCTGCTCCAACAGTGGCTCAACCAGATCAGCAAAGCTTCTTCACACAAGGCTTTGTTGATTGGAGCAGCATGACTGATGAACTTGGTGATGAAAATTTTGCTCTCTATGCTTCTAATGATACTTTTGATGATGAAATTTGTTTGATGGCATTAGAGTCAAGGTAACTCCTCAAGTTCTTGAAAAACTGTGTTCAGACAAATGTATTATTGCATTTGCTAACATCAAAGAGGTAAATGAAAACCTTAGGGATAAAGTCTTGTCTGATGAAGTCAAATTTGAAAAGTCATTAAAAGAACTTAGAAACAAATTGGCTGAAAAAGATAAAGAGATCAGTAGTCTAAAAGAAGAGCAGAGCATAACCAAAACTCAACTCCAAACTATGGTAGAAAAATACCAAGTTTGCAAAAAGGAGTTGGAGTCCACCCATATCACCTGTGAAAAATTGGTGGAATCTTGTAAAGGTTATGAGGTCATGCTTGAAAAACAGATTAAGAGCAATGTAAATTTTGGTGTTGGTTTTAGAAAACATGATGAAATTGAAAACAATGCTTCCAAAGAATCTGTTCAAAACATTGTTGAAGTTATTCCCACAAACAAGGATGGCCAAGAGGTTAAGATAACTGACAAACTTGGTAACAAAATCACTTTGGAAAGATCTGTGGGATCCTCAACTTTTGAGGAGATTGAGAAATATCAATTTAAACCCACATGGTCTGATGAGTGTGACATCCTGGAAAACTTCAAGCCAATGGACTTCACAACCACTGATTGTGTAAAAGCTCCAAAAGCAAAGGTCATTCCTATCAAAGATATCCCAACAGTGGTTCAAAACTCTGTTGCTAAGGAATCTGAGAAAAGGAAGAAAAGAGAAAAGATCAAAAACCTGTTTTGTGATTTTTGTGAAAAGAGAAATCATCTAACAAAAGACTGTTTTCATCTAAAAGCACATGATCTAAACAAAGCAAGTGTCATTGTACCTGCTGAAAGCTACACCATCTGTGGTAAAAATAACCACAAAACTAAGGAATGTGTGTATCTCAAAAAATTTGATGAGAAAAAGAAGGAGTACACTGCAAAAACATCCTTAAGTTCATCAACTTCATCTGTCAAATTCACAAAGAAGCAACCACTGTTTGTGCCAGTCCAAACAGCTGTCACAAAACAGCTGAACCAAACATATGTTCAAAGAGATCTTCAAGTGACTGATGCACCCCCTGCCAATCAATTCAGGAGGGGCAAAGGACAACCATCATACCAAAGGATCCCACATGTTTATGAGGCTTACAAAAAGCCCTCTAAACCAAGAGTGAACATGCATCCTTTTGGTTATCAACAGGTGATTGGCCAAGACCCCCAGCAGTGGTTAGAGAAAAACATTCCCAAAAATGTTCAAACCCCTGAGCTAACCACTATCCATTCATCTGCCACCATCCCAGACACTGTTGAGACCCCATCCAAAGCCTTATTGGCATTGGAGACCTTAATGAACTAATCCTTTTACTTCATGTGCAGGGAGCTTCTGCATGCTTAGACAGTCTTTGGTATGTAGACAGTGGAGGCTCCAGGCACATGATAGGATGTAAAGCCCTACTCAAAGATTTCAAAATCCATGGAGGGGGTGATATATCCTTTGGGAATAATAGTAAAGGGAAAGTTCTGGGGTCTGGTACAGTTCAGTCGGGAAATGTAAAATTTAAAAATGTCAATCTGATAGACAATCTGAAATTCAACCTCCTGAGTGTCTCACAAATGAGTGATAAGGGGTATGGGTCATTCTTCACAAAGGAGTGTTGTAGGATTGTTGGACCAGAAATGGTTGAAAAGATTGAAGCAATAATCAAAAATGGCAAAACTAAACCTGTTGCTCAAAGAAGTGGCAATGTTTATGTTGTTGATATGTCAAAAGAGTGTCCCAGAACTGATGCCTGCCTGTTCTCAGCTGCATCAAACAAAGAGACAGAATTGTGGCACAGAAGATTGGGGCACACAAATCTTAAGACAATCACTGCCATTTCAAAACAGGGTCTGGTAAGGGGTTTACCTCAAAAACTGTTCACCTGTCCTGAGCATTGTGTTTCCTGTTTAAAAGGAAAACAACATAAAAGCTCCTACAAATCCATTGATGAGTCCAAAACAACCAAATGTTTGCAAATGCTTCATATGGATTTGTTTGGCCCAGTGAAAGTCATGAGTCTCAAGAAAAAGAGATATTGTTTGGTTATTGTTGATGACTTCTCTAGGTTTACATGGACTTACTTTTTACACTCAAAAGATGAGACTGCAGGCATACTGCAAAACTTTGTGAAATAGGTTGAAAAGCAGTTTGACCTTCCAGTAAAAATCTTCAGAAGTGACAATGGCACAGAGTTCAGGAATAAGGAGTTGGATGATTTCTGTGTGTCAAAAGGAATTGTGAGGCAGTACAGCATTCCAAGGACACCAGAACAAAATGGGGTTATTGAAAGAAAGAACAGAACCTTGATAGAGGCTGCCAGAACCATGCTTGCAGATTCAGGTTTGCCATTAACTTTTTGGGCAGAGGCACTAAACACTGCTTGTTATGTTCAAAACAGAGTTTTAATCAACCCCAGGCATCAAAAGACTGCTTGTGAACTGCTGTGTAAAATAAAGCCATTAATCTCATATTTCAAAGTTTTTGGTTGCCCATGTTTCATTTTAAACTTAAAAGATTCTATCTCAAAGTTTGCAGCCGAAATTGATATGGGATACCACCTGGGATACTCAACCTGTAACATCTGTGCCTGTAATCATTGTGAACAGTTCAATTATCAATAAAATAATGTTATTTGATCCCAATGTTCGTTTCATTGTGTTTTACATTTTTCGTGTTTTGACTTTTGTTCAATTTCAAACTTTACATCGCTTTCTGGAGAGTTATACATTAACTAGTGCGTAAACGTACTCAGTTTAATGCGACAAATACTCCGGAACGTCAACATATACTCAACATACCTTAAATAACCTTTACATAACTTAGAAATAAGTTTTGAAGGCTTTGGTATAGCAAAAAAAACAAGTTAATTCGCTTACAGGGACTAAACTTGACAAACTGCGAAAGTATGCCAATTTGAACTGTAACGAACATTCCGGAACATGTCCATAAGTTAAACATACCATAAATATCCTTTACATAGCTTAGAAATAGGCTTTTAGGGGTTTGGTATGCTAAAACAAACTTTTGGATCATTCAGGGACTAAAAGTGTCAAAAAGTGCATAAGTTTGCACTTTCGCGCATAACTTACGTTCTGAATACATCCGGACATCCAAAAATTTATGTAAGCATCCTTATATTATTCCTTAGTGTTTGGCATGAGAAAAATCCATTCGTCGCGTCATTTGGTTCGTCTTTCACGCTTATGCGCATTTCGTCGTAATTAAGCGAACATCGCGATCGTACGGCCAAACGAACCGACATCCGACATATTTTTGGGCATGTTTCATGTCCACAATGTTTAGGCATCATTTTGGGGCCTTAAAGATGGCTTTACAGGTCTTAAAGGGGCTGGAAATAGCTTAAAAACGCAACAGGGGCCAAATACGTAAATTCTGCAAGTGGTGCAGATCAGACGGGGCCAGGCGACCCGCGTAAGACCTGCACACACTTTCACGCGGGCCGCGTGAGGATGTCTGACAGAAGATTTTGCATTTAATGCAGAATCTGGCCTTTTGTTCGATCAAAGGGCGATGCCTTTTCACCCAAATGAAGGGCCAAGGGTCAAGTGCACTGAATTTAACCCCTGGACACATGTACGCACGAGATCAAGGCACGATATTCGATAAAACGATCCTAACGGTTCCACTTTTCCTATAAATACCCCCCCCCCCTTAGTGTAAAAATCACAAAAATCAGATCTTAGAGCTCTAAGTTGAAACCATTGTTTCATACCTGAGCTATTTGGTCTTGATTAGCACTCGGGGACCCTCCGTAAGTCTTCTTTCGCTCTTTTATTCGCTTTTCGAGTCCGAAAGTCAACGTTTTGTTGACTTTCTGCATTGACCAGCTTATGGTCGATGCGAAGTTCATGGAACTTCATAACGTGAGCGTGATCACGATGGTTATGGTCCATAGTGACCATACCTACTGATCACCACGTTATCTAGGCTCAGTGACGAGTCGTAGTTTCGGCCAAAATGTGCATTCTTGCATATTTTGTAACCAAACTACTCGTGAGCATCAAAGCCGTTTGTTTTGATGCCAAACCTGTTTTCTAAAACTAAGTTAAGCATGTTCTAACATGCTTAGCTCGTCACGTTTAGTATAGTGCTTATATAGGGTCGTAAGGTAAGCGATCTAAACCATCGCTTATACTTTCGAACCCGACCCATTTGGTCGATCTTTAGGATCCGACCAAACATATTAGGTGACCATAGCTATAACCTTCCGAGGTTATACCTTGTGGTCGCAATGTTAGGCGTTCCGAACGCGTTCTACGCGAACGACGCGTAAGGTGGCATAAGCTACCTAAACGGGTCGTGCTGGACCGTAAGCACTTAGGTTAAGTTTCATTTTAGTATGTAGGCTTTGTTGAACCATATTACACGAGTCTCCATACTCGTTTGGTTTACGAACCCGCATACTGTCCGATCCTTCCGATTTGGTCCGGTATATTAACATAAGCTACCTATTAGGTGCCGTTGATATTCCGTGATCTTTAGCATTATCTGGTTATTATACAAAGAACTCAAAGCAATCTCAGGTGAGTACATAGAACCCCATCTTTTACTGTTTTCCAAACTGTTTTGGGGTGAAACACATGTGCCTATCTGTTACTTTCATGCTTTCCATGTTTTCACATCGTATATCTGCTATGCTCATTAGTACATTATAGTACATGATTTCATTACATTTTATGCTACGTATGCCCATTGTGTGCGTACTTAGTACATTTGATTTACATTACATTTCTGTTGCATATGTTTACTCAGCATATGGACACATTGATTTACATGAACATTACTGTTGCATATGTTTACTCAGCATATGGACACATTGATTTACATAAACATTTCTGTTGCATATGTTTACTCAGCATATGGACACATAGATTTACATGAACATTTTTGTTGCATATGTTTACTCAGCATATGGACACATTGATTTACATAAACATTTCTGTTGCATATGTTTACTCAGCATATGGACACATTGATTTACATGAACATTTCTGCTTCGTATGTTTACTTAGCATATTTAGTACAATTGTTTACATCACATGCCTTCATTTTGTTATGACATTTGGTTTGTTTAACATGGGACAATACATTCATTAACATTAGCTACGCCGTTCGTTAGTAGGTAGTGGTACCATAGGAATTGACAACTCCCATTCCTGAAGTCCTGGGTTTGATAGGACTGGAAGGAATGACCGAATTCGATATACATAACTTAGATAAACCTTTAATTTGTTTAAGGGTTTATCGCCGCAGTCTCAAGGCTTGGATGTATGCATAGTTTACAATACCACATAAATGTTAATATCAATAGAGCATGCATTTCCCGCAGAACATAACGCTGATTTAAACCACGTTTTACTTCAACGACTTGTTTTGTGCATATGGTTTAAGTTGATACATTTCGCTTACCATACATGATACATTTTGGGATTACACATTACATGATTTACATTGAACATAAACACGTCGACATCGACATATACATTTGGTGGATTACACTTGAGCATAAACACTTGACATGGATTACAATAACACTTGACATTTGGTTTACACATGAACAATTTACATGGTGGATTGGTTTGGGTAAATGATTTAAGTAACGTGGCATATGTAATATGATACAAACATGGTGGATACGCCGCTGGTACTTCCTATATATAAATGTTTGTATAATGTTACATATTGTGGCGTTATCTAAGTCATTTCAGTTTAGACACATTACACTTTACATAAGTAACATATTCTTCACAAGACATTATTTTCACAAACAACTTATCTTATTCAACTTATTTTACTTGGTTATTCGTTTAACCTTGCACTTATCTATACATATCGTTTGATGTTATCGTTTTTCAAATGATTTACAAAGCAAAACAAATTACAAGGTTCATGACTGACTGTTATTAAACATTCTTTAAAACTCAAGTCATGAACCCCATTTTCACAAAACCTATGTATCTCACAGGCATTTTTATGCTGACGTACCTACTTTCACATGTGTTTTCAGGAGCTATTCCATAGGACGATGATCATGATTCTAGGGCGGACCTGTGCCTTAGAGCCTAAAAATGAAGTTTGAACTAGCTTAATTATGTTTTGATTTCCGTACTCTATTTCCAAGACAATGTAACACCTTTGTTTATAAATAAAATACAACTTGTATGCCATGGTTATGAAACAATTTAATTCTGTCCACGACACTCCCCGGCGTTTCCGCCGCGGTTGCATGTTATACGCGGCCGGGGTGTGACAGAAGAGTTGGTATCAGAGCCAATGGTTATAGGGAACTAGGTTATTAGTAATGCTTTGACCTAGACTATAACTTTAGGACCCTAACACAAGTTATCTTGTGTTTAGAGTTTAAAACATGCACATCACCTATCCTTAGGTGATAACCACAACGGGAACTTCGGTCCCGAATCCGCTTTGAAAATTAATCATCTGTTCTAGGATGATTGATTACTAGGTTTTGAACCCTCTGTTATAAGGTTTTGAACCCCTTTGGATTTTCAAAAATCCCGTCAAAGTATTGGGTTAATAGTGTGAACACGTGCGAACTGGAAGGGTGAATGCTTGTACCCTGAGTTTTCTGTCTAAGGCTAGAGTGTTCGTACAAATCCACATAATCGGACCAGTCACTCTTACCTGGGAACTCTTGGGGTGAGTGTTCACTTATAGGCGAGCATGTCGTCGCGATACACTAATTCTGACCCACTTACTTTGACTAGACATTTCACGTCGCTTATTTGCTTTGCGATGCATAACCGCCATCTTTGCTTTTGCTTCATCTCATTCTCTTGATCCAATCATCTCACTCGTTTCATTTCATGTTTTTCTCTTCTAGAATGCCTCCTCGACGCGACAACCAGATAGCTACTGCCGAGCTGGCGGAGATTATTGCGCAGCAGATGGCTGCTCAATTTCCGAATCTCTTTGCTCAGTGGAACCAGGCCAACAACAACAATGGTACATGCAAATACAAGGATTTTAGCTCGGCTAAGCCACTCAAGTTTAGTGGTTCTGAGGGAGCAACTGGGCTTCTTCAGTGGTTCGAGAGCATCGAGAACACTTTCCGTCATGTGCAGTGTCCTGACAATCGCAAAGTCGAGTTTTCTTCAAGCGTGTTTCAGAAGAGGGCTCTAACATGGTGGAATGGGGTTATGAGAGATCAAGGTGCAGAAGTTGCTCTAGCTCAAACATGGGCTGAACTGAGAGCTCTTATGATGAGGGAGTTTTGTCCTCGTCATGAGCAACGAGCGTTGGAGAAAGAATTTGATGTGTTGAAGCAAGATAGTGGCGAGCACAGGGCTTATACAGATAGGTTTGAGGAGCTGAGTCTTCTTTGCCCAACTATGGTTACCCCACTCGATAAGGCCATCGAAAGATACATCGACGGCCTACCTGACTCAGTACAAGACATCCTTACTGGTAGCAACCCTACCACACTTCGTCAGGCGATCGAGTTATCAGCGACGTTGACTGAGTCGCAGATCCGAAAGAATAAACTACACAGGAAGAGTGACAAGGGCAAGAAGCAGTCGGCTGACAAGGAGGATAGTAAGAAAGGTCAGAACAAGAAGGGAAAGGACTCTGGTTCCTCAAGGGGGTCAAGGAAGCGTAAGGCTTCCCAAAATTTTGCTGTGACTGCCCAAGCTAACCAGGCAGCTCCCAACCAGCCTCCAGCAAAGAAACCCTACTCAGGAAGTGCACCTTTGTGCAATCAATGCAACAGTCACCATCAGCCGCAATATCAGTGCCGTTTCTGTACTAACTGTGGGAAGTCAAGTCACCTTGCCAATGTTTGTCGGTTTGCTCAGAACCGCGCAGTACAGAACCCTGCTCCACAAGTTGCTCAACAACAGGGTCAGACTGCACGACCAAACTACCCACCAGGTGCTTGTTATAACTGTGGGGATCTGACCCACTACAGAAATCGGTGTCCAAGACTAGTCAACCAGAACCAGAATGCAAACCAGAATCCGGCACCGGCTCGAGGTCGAGTCTTTAACATGAATGCACAAGAAGCACAAGCAGACAACGAGGTGGTGAACGGTACGTTCTTTATTAATAATCAGCCAGCATCTGTTCTTTTTTATTCGGGTGCCGACAAGAGCTTTGTGTCATTGTCTTTTGAGACAATGCTTCGCGTGTCTAGAACAAAACTAGGTAAACCTTTGACAGTAGAGGTTGCCAGTGGTGAACCCATTGTTCTAAATTCTGTTCTGCGCAACTGCCAATTGAACCTTAACGACCATATTTTTCCTATTGACCTCACGCCAATGCAACTTGGAAGCTTCGACGTTATAGTGGGAATGGATTGGTTATCCAAGCATCGCGCAGAGATAGTTTGTTCTGAGAAGATTGTTCGTGTGCCGCTGTCTACAGGCGAGATCCTACAGGTTCGTGGTGAGAAGCCTGCCGGTGGTCTCAAACTCATGTCTTGTTTTAAAGCACGGAAGTACCTGCGAAAGCACTATGTGGCTTTCTTAGCACATGTTACAGCAGATAAAGGCAAGGGTAAGACTATTTCAGATATTCCTGTCGTTCGGGATTATTCCGAAGTATTCCCTGAAGACTTACCTGGTCTACCTCCAGCACGCCAAGTCGAGTTTCGTATTGATCTCGTACCTGGTGCAAATCCCATTGCCAGAGCTCCATACCGTATTGCACCGTCTGAGATGCAAGAATTATCTAAACAGCTTCAGGAGCTCTCCGACAAAGGTTTTATCCGTCCTAGCTTTTCACCTTGGGGTGCTCCCGTTCTTTTTGTAAAGAAGAAGGATGGATCTTTTAGGATGTGTATCGATTATCGTGAGCTTAACAAGCCTCAAAAATCGATATCCCCTACCTCGCATTGATGATCTCTTCGATCAATTACAAGGCGCATCTTACTTTTCAAAGATTGATCTACGATCTGGATATCATCAGCTTCGTGTACATGAAGAAGACATTCCCAAGACAGCGTTCCGTACTCGTTATGGACATTACGAGTTCACAGTCATGCCATTCGGTTTGACTAATGCTCCTGCTGTTTTCATGGACTTAATGAATAGGGTCTGCAAACCTTACTTGGATAAGTTCATCATTGTTTTTATTGATGACATCTTGATATATTCTAAGACGCGAGCTGATCATGAGCAACATCTTCGTCTTACATTGGAACTCCTAAAGAAAGAACAACTTTTCGCCAAATTCTCCAAGTGTGAATTCTGGCTTAAAGAGGTTCAATTCTTAGGACATATTGTCAACGAACAAGGTATTCACGTAGATCCCTCCAAGATCAGTGCGATTAAGGATTGGGATACACCTACTACCCCTACTGAAGTTCGTTCGTTTCTTGGTCTAGCGGGTTATTACCGCCGCTTCATAGAAAATTTCTCGAAGATTGCAGTTCCTCTAACTGCTCTAACTCAGAAGAACAAGCCATTTGATTGGGGAGTCAAACAAGAGGAAGCGTTTCAGACTTTGAAACAAAAGCTTTGCGACGCGCCTGTCTTAACATTGCCTGAGGGCAACGATGATTTTGTCGTTTATTGCGACGCATCTAAATTAGGACTTGGCTGCGTCCTGATGCAAAGAAACAAAGTCATAGCATACGCATCAAGGCAGTTGAAGATACATGAGAAAAACTACACCACTCATGATCTTGAGTTGGGTGCAGTTGTCTTCGCTCTTAAGATTTGGAGACACTACTTGTACGGTACAAAATGTGTGGTTTTCACTGACCACAAGAGTCTTCAACACATCTTCAATCAGAAAGAACTCAACATGAGGCAAAGACGTTGGGTTGAACTTCTAAACGACTACGACTGCGAGATTCGCTACCATCCTGGTAAGGCGAATGTCGTAGCCGATGCATTGAGTCGCAAGGAACGTATTAAGCTTCATTGTGTACGTGTCCAATCTGTTATTCAAACCGATATCCAAGCCCGTATTTCTCAGGCTCAACAATCTTGTGTTTCACAAGGTTTGATGGATAAGGAATTTCCTTATCACATAACACCTGCTCTTGAACTGAAAGACAATGGATTGTACTATTTCATGGACCGTTTGTGGGTCCCAAGCCAAGATGATCTTCGTACCTTGCTTATGGATGAAGCCCATAAGTCTCGTTATTCCATTCATCCTGGCTCAGATAAGATGTATAAGGATCTTCGTATTCAGTATTGGTGGCCTGGTATGAAGAAAGACATTGCCTTATACGTATCCAAATGCCTTACTTGTCTCAAGGTTAAGGCTGAACATCAGCGTCCTTCCGGCTTATTGGAACAACCAGAGATCCCAGTTTGGAAATGGGAAAACATTACTATGGATCTCATTACCAAACTCCCGCGCACAAAGAAAGGTCACGATGCCATCTGGGTAATCGTTGATCGTCTTACCAAATCAGCGCATTTCTTGCCAATCCGTGAGGATTTTTCGGCTGACAAACTTGCTCAAATCTACGTGGATGAAATTGTAGCTAGACATGGTGTTCCTTTGAGCATCATTTCTGACAGGGATGCTCGTTTCACTTCTCACTTTTGGAGAACCATGCAATCTGCTATGGGGTCTCAACTTAATCTGAGCACAGCTTATCATCCGCAAACGGATGGTCAATCTGAAAGAACAATCCAGACACTGGAGGATATGCTTAGAGCTTGTGTGATAGACTTTGGTGGTAGTTGGGATTCACATCTTCCATTGATTGAATTCTCCTACAACAACAGTTATCACTCCAGCATCAACATGGCTCCTTTCGAGGCTCTCTATGGTCGAAAATGTCGTTCACCAGTCTGCCGGAATGAGATTGGCGAGGCTCAGCTTACTGGACCTGCCTCATTCTAGAGACAACAGAAAAGGTAAAGAAAGTTCGTGATAACCTTCAGACA
Organism: Helianthus annuus; assembly: GCF_002127325.2. NCBI lineage: Eukaryota > Viridiplantae > Streptophyta > Magnoliopsida > Asterales > Asteraceae > Helianthus > Helianthus annuus. The sequence goes on along the minus strand of NC_035440.2, from coordinate 105,402,323 downwards.
GCTAGAAACCGTCAGAAGAGTTACGCGGACCTAAAACGCAAACCCTTGGATTTTCAAGTCGGTGATCGTGTATTACTTAAGGTCTCACCTTGGAAGGGTGTGATCAGATTCGGAAAGAAAGGAAAACTTGCACCTAGATATGTTGGACCATTCAAAATCGTCGAAAGAATCGGTAAGGTAGCCTACAAGCTTGAGTTACCTCCTGAACTTGGAAATGTTCATCCAACCTTTCACGTGTCCAATCTCAAGAGGTGTTTAGCTGATGAAAACCTCCACATACCGCTTGACGAAATTCGTGTTGATAAAACACTGAAGTTTGTTGAGAAACCGGTAGAAATCATGGAACGTGAAGTCAAGTGGCTTAAACGCAAGCGCATTCCTTTGGTCAAGGTTCGTTGGGAATCTAAGCGTGGACCCGAGTTTACTTGGGAACGTGAAGATCAAATGAAGGCAAAATATCCGCATCTGTTTCCACGAGTTTCCTCTAAATAAATTTCGGGACGAAATTTCCACAAGTAGGGGAGACTGTAACATCTGTGCCTGTAATCATTGTGAACAGTTCAATTATCAATAAAATAATGTTATTTGATCCCAATGTTCGTTTCATTGTGTTTTACATTTTTCGTGTTTTGACTTTTGTTCAATTTCAAACTTTACATCGCTTTCTGGAGAGTTATACATTAACTAGTGCGTAAACGTACTCAGTTTAATGCGACAAATACTCCGGAACGTCAACATATACTCAACATACCTTAAATAACCTTTACATAACTTAGAAATAAGTTTTGAAGGCTTTGGTATAGCAAAAAAAAACAAGTTAATTCGCTTACAGGGACTAAACTTGACAAACTGCGAAAGTATGCCAATTTGAACTGTAACGAACATTCCGGAACATGTCCATAAGTTAAACATACCATAAATATCCTTTACATAGCTTAGAAATAGGCTTTGAGGGGTTTGGTATGCTAAAACAAACTTTTGGATCATTCAGGGACTAAAAGTGTCAAAAAGTGCATAAGTTTGCACTTTCGCGCATAACTTACGTTCTGAATACATCCGGACATCCAAAAATTTATGTAAGCATCCTTATATTATTCCTTAGTGTTTGGCATGAGAAAAATCCATTCGTCGCGTCATTTGGTTCGTCTTTCACGCTTATGCGCATTTCGTCGTAATTAAGCGAACATCGCGATCGTACGGCCAAACGAACCGACATCCGACATATTTTTGGGCATGTTTCATGTCCACAATGTTTAGGCATCATTTTGGGGCCTTAAAGATGGCTTTACAGGTCTTAAAGGGGCTGGAAATAGCTTAAAAACGCAACAGGGGCCAAATACGTAAATTCTGCAAGTGGTGCAGATCAGACGGGGCCAGGCGACCCGCGTAAGACCTGCACACACTTTCACGCGGGCCGCGTGAGGATGTCTGACAGAAGATTTTGCATTTAATGCAGAATCTGGCCTTTTGTTCGATCAAAGGGCGATGCCTTTTCACCCAAATGAAGGGCCAAGGGTCAAGTGCACTGAATTTAACCCCTGGACACATGTACGCACGAGATCAAGGCACGATATTCGATAAAACGATCCTAACGGTTCCACTTTTCCTATAAATACCCCCCCCCCCCCCCCTTAGTGTAAAAATCACAAAAATCAGATCTTAGAGCTCTAAGTTGAAACCATTGTTTCATACCTGAGCTATTTGGTCTTGATTAGCACTCGGGGACCCTCCGTAAGTCTTCTTTCGCTCTTTTATTCGCTTTTCGAGTCCGAAAGTCAACGTTTTGTTGACTTTCTGCATTGACCAGCTTATGGTCGATGCGAAGTTCATGGAACTTCATAACGTGAGCGTGATCACGATGGTTATGGTCCATAGTGACCATACCTACTGATCACCACGTTATCTAGGCTCAGTGACGAGTCGTAGTTTCGGCCAAAATGTGCATTCTTGCATATTTTGTAACCAAACTACTCGTGAGCATCAAAGCCGTTTGTTTTGATGCCAAACCTGTTTTCTAAAACTAAGTTAAGCATGTTCTAACATGCTTAGCTCGTCACGTTTAGTATAGTGCTTATATAGGGTCGTAAGGTAAGCGATCTAAACCATCGCTTATACTTTCGAACCCGACCCATTTGGTCGATCTTTAGGATCCGACCAAACATATTAGGTGACCATAGCTATAACCTTCCGAGGTTATACCTTGTGGTCGCAATGTTAGGCGTTCCGAACGCGTTCTACGCGAACGACGCGTAAGGTGGCATAAGCTACCTAAACGGGTCGTGCTGGACCGTAAGCACTTAGGTTAAGTTTCATTTTAGTATGTAGGCTTTGTTGAACCATATTACACGAGTCTCCATACTCGTTTGGTTTACGAACCCGCATACTGTCCGATCCTTCCGATTTGGTCCGGTATATTAACATAAGCTACCTATTAGGTGCCGTTGATATTCCGTGATCTTTAGCATTATCTGGTTATTATACAAAGAACTCAAAGCAATCTCAGGTGAGTACATAGAACCCCATCTTTTACTGTTTTCCAAACTGTTTTGGGGTGAAACACATGTGCCTATCTGTTACTTTCATGCTTTCCATGTTTTCACATCGTATATCTGCTATGCTCATTAGTACATTATAGTACATGATTTCATTACATTTTATGCTACGTATGCCCATTGTGTGCGTACTTAGTACATTTGATTTACATTACATTTCTGTTGCATATGTTTACTCAGCATATGGACACATTGATTTACATGAACATTACTGTTGCATATGTTTACTCAGCATATGGACACATTGATTTACATAAACATTTCTGTTGCATATGTTTACTCAGCATATGGACACATAGATTTACATGAACATTTCTGTTGCATATGTTTACTCAGCATATGGACACATTGATTTACATAAACATTTCTGTTGCATATCTTTACTCAGCATATGGACACATTGATTTACATGAACATTTCTGCTTCGTATGTTTACTTAGCATACTTAGTACAATTGTTTACATCACATGCCTTCATTTTGTTATGACATTTGGTTTGTTTAACATGGGACAATACATTCATTAACATTAGCTACGTCGTTCGTTAGTAGGTAGTGGTACCATAGGAATTGACAACTCCCATTCCTGAAGTCCTGGGTTTGATAGGACTGGAAGGAATGACCGAATTCGATATACATAACTTAGATAAACCTTTAATTTGTTTAAGGGTTTATCGCCGCAGTCTCAAGGCTTGGATGTATGCATAGTTTACAATACCACATAAATGTTAATATCAATAGAGCATGCATTTCCCGCAGAACATAACGCTGATTTAAACCACGTTTTACTTCAACGACTTGTTTTGTGCATATGGTTTAAGTTGATACATTTCGCTTACCATACATGATACATTTTGGGATTACACATTACATGATTTACATTGAACATAAACACGTCGACATCGACATATACATTTGGTGGATTACACTTGAGCATAAACACTTGACATGGATTACAATAACACTTGACATTTGGTTTACACATGAACAATTTACATGGTGGATCGGTTTGGGTAAATGATTTAAGTAACGTGGCATATGTAATATGATACAAACATGGTGGATACGCCGCTGGTACTTCCTATATATAAATGTTTGTATAATGTTACATATTGTGGCGTTATCTAAGTCATTTCAGTTTAGACACATTACACTTTACATAAGTAACATATTCTTCACAAGACATTATTTTCACAAACAACTTATCTTATTCAACTTATTTTACTTGGTTATTCGTTTAACCTTGCACTTATCTATACATATCGTTTGATGTTATCGTTTTTCAAATGATTTACAAAGCAAAACAAATTACAAGGTTCATGACTGACTGTTATTAAACATTCTTTAAAACTCAAGTCATGAACCCCATTTTCACAAAACCTATGTATCTCACAGGCATTTTTATGCTGACGTACCTACTTTCACATGTGTTTTCAGGAGCTATTCCATAGGACGATGATCATGATTCTAGGGCGGACCTGTGCCTTAGAGCCTAAAAATGAAGTTTGAACTAGCTTAATTATGTTTTGATTTCCGTACTCTATTTCCAAGACAATGTAACACCTTTGTTTATAAATAAAATACAACTTGTATGCCATGGTTATGAAACAATTTAATTCTGTCCACGACACTCCCCGGCGTTTCCGCCGCGGTTGCATGTTATACGCGGCCGGGGTGTGACACAACCACTGCTAAGGCCTACAAAGTGTTTAATACACGGACCAAAGCAGTGGAGGAGACTTTGAATGTAAAGTTCAATGAACTTTCATCACTTAAAATTCCAGCAAATCCTGCAGATTTGTTTGATCTTGATAAGTTCACTTTTGAAAATACTGTTGTCAAGACTAACAGTGCAGGTCCATCTGAGAATTCATCACCAGACTATGGGTATGAGATCATCATTCCTCAACAAAAGTCTGCCACAATGGGAAGAGCAGCAGATGTCCAAAACAGCTGTCAAAGCTCAACCACTGCTACCTCAACAGTTGTTGACCAAAGTAGCCCATTAACCACTGCTTCCACATCATCAAGCACTATTGATAAAAGTCCTCAAACAGTGGATCAAAGTCAGCATGTGTCCACTCCTTTACCCCCTATGCCACCACCTTTTGAAGCCACTGCTGGGTCATCAAAGTTGTAACAACTCTCCTTAAAATTAATAATTAGAGTGATAATTAGTCAATAAGGAAACCCTAATTGAGACACCCAAGTAATTTCGCACTAACCCTAAAATTTTCGGAACAATTGGAATCAGGATCAGGGCCCCTAAAACTCAGGGGGGTTAAACCCTAATTGATATTATCCTTATTATTCGTTGTCTAAGTTGAATTTAACAAAACTGTCAACTCACCCAAGCTACTGGACACGAAACCTACCCTACCCTAAATTGGAATCCCAGGCGATACGCGGGAGGTTCCCCGAATTCTGCCGCGACACGCGGGAGATGCCAATTTTCAGTATAAATAGAGGGCCTTGGGACTTGAATCTGGGAGTTGAAACGACGTAAAATAGTTGTCTGTACGTCGAGTTAAGGTCGTTTTACTACAATTAAACACCCACACTGCTTTCGAATTGCTGCCGTAAAACAGGGTAATCACTCGATCGCTATTACGATTCATTTTCCGAGATCAATATATCCAAAGAATGTTTAAGTGCCGCCCACATTAGGGTTATACTTTGTCGTTCGTCGTTAATTCGATGAATGAGTTTAAGTATCGCACTTTGTCGTTCATTGTGAGAATTTGATCTTGTGAGTTATCGTAACTGCTGTATTGATCACTAACCCTGTTTTGTGTGCATTATTGTTGAAATTAGGTTAACAGGGCTAAATCATATTCTATCCATATTAAATCCGCAATGTGAGTCATTCTTCTTTTTATCAAATGTTTTACAATACTCCAAATTATTTTCAGAATTATAATTACAGTGATTAAGTTTATGTAATCACCAAATTACAGCCGGTATGTGGGGTATTGTGCACATTACTACAGTTTAAATCATTTTAGGTGGGCGAACCTAATTTTAATTGATTTACGTCATTCATTGGGGCAGCCAATGGTGATATGACCACTGTCACAGATCCGGTCGAGTGACAAATACTGTGGGTAGTTGGTTGATATCAGAAACATGCGTAAAAGATCTTAACACTGTGAATTATAATAAATGTGTCTTTTCAGTAAAATGAATGATTCACTCAGTATTTCCCGCTGACAAAATCTTTTTCAAACATGTTTCAGGTGATCTACTGTAAATCAGGAAAAGTGCCGAGGAGCATTTCAAGCTTAAAATAGTGGCTCAATATAAAATAAAGAAATATGTTTAAAAATAAAGATTTATCAGAAAAATCTTATTATTGTAAATTATCGGGGTTTTATCCCGAATTGTGAAATGAAATAATCGGGAAAAGTCTTTAGCTTTCAACGATCCTGATGTTAAAATTCCGCTGCTAAAATCACATAAATAAATATCACGGGATTTCTGTCCCGCGGCTCCTGAAACGGGTCAAACCGGGTCGGGGGCCGTGACAGAAATAAGGTGGTATCAGAGCCACTGAGTTAAGCTAATTAAGTATTTAACAGATACTTAATCTTTCCTGATTACTGTTATGTGATTAAGTGTTTTTAATTGACTACTTGTTAGTTACAGTATGGGTAAGCAAAAGTTACAAGATATCTATCTTAAATTAGATAGGTCAGTTTACGAAGAGGGAAGTTCATCCAAAACTAAATTTTCAAAACTCCCTATAATTCCTGAAGAAGGAATATTTGTGCGTAAAGCACAGTATGAAAACCCACTTTCTCCTAGAAAAAGGAGTATGATTATTAAGAAAAGTAAGGAGCAAATCCGAGAAAAGAGGATTAAAAAGGAAACCCAGGAGATAATTAATAAATCACCGTGGGAAGACAAGTTAGATGAAAAATGGACAAATTTGTATATGCTAGCTACTGTAGCGGAAAATGCAAATCTTTAAAGTACTCTAAATCTAGTACTAGTACTTCTCAGTAAGTAGATAAATAAAGCTGAGTGTGTGTTCTTTCTTGTATTTTGTACAAATAATGTGCAATAAAACTTTGATGTTTATTTGTTAAACTTTGTTCCAAAGTTTTAACTTAGCATTTCTGTGCATTTTGCATATATGCTACACAGCATGAGCGAGATATCTGAAGCTTTTCAGAACCTCAATCTTTACCCGGTGAATATAGAAGTTTCCCAAGAGTTTACTGGATACTTGGCTGATGTGGACCAACCTGTAGAATTCCATGCTCCACCTTTGACAAAGCCAAAACGAAAGAAAAAGAAGAATTATGTATGGGGTAGTCGTATTCGTAGGAAAAAGCCAGTTCCGAAACTTCCTAAAATAAACAACCCTTTAGAAAAAGAAAAAGAAATTGTAATCAAGGAGAGTTCTAAACAGCAAGAGATGGAAACTGAAGTTAGGAAAGATTCTAGGCAAATGGAAATACAGTTTGAGGAATATTCTAAGGAAATAGAAATGGAAGTAGGACAAGGTTCTAGACCAACTCAGATAGAAATCGGAGAGAGCTCCAATCAAAACCAAAACCAGGGAATAACTTTTCAGGATAAAATAGATTTTCTATTGGCAAACTGTGAAACTATTCAGCCTGTCAATACGAATGTTTTACCTATCCTAGTGAAAATCCACTCCCTATGAATTTTGCACCAGCAATCCCAGACCCAATAGTCCACGCTCAACCTGTAGAAATGGAAGAATGGTGGACGAATGATTGGCAATTTCAAAATATTGTCAACGACCCTTATTCCTTCCTTCCACAATTCGACCCAGAACCCCTACCTAATCCACCAATGAGCACTGAGAATATGGCTGAACTTCGCCATTTCGGTGAAGAATTGATGGATGCAGGGAATAGAATCAGAGAGATAGGGGGACAGATTGCTTGGAAGTATGATGAAAGGGAAATGCGTTTTTAGAACAACAAATGGTGAGGGATAGGAAGGTGGTAAACCATAGTTGTGTAATAGTATAGTAAATAAGTGAAATCAGTTTGTAACATAACTCCAAATAAAACTTTGTAAAATATCTGTGTGTAGTGATGCATACTATAACGGATATGAAATGGAATCTAGAAATCGATAGTTTTGACTATACGTGTATTATAAATTGTCTGATTGTTCGTGTATAATTTGCTAAATATCAAATACTAATAAAAATTATTATATATTATCAGATGGCAAATAGTGGTAATGAACCAGTAAATGGGGTTAATCAATCGGAGCAACATCCAGGAGATCAATATATGACTAGACAAGATATTGAAAACATTGTTGCTCAAGGGATAGCCAACGCTATTCCAGCATTTGTTGCTGCTGTAAAAAGTCCAATCGAACCACAACATATCATTCCTAGTAAACGTACTACTGAAGATAACTTCAGTAATAGTATAAACGGTGGCCATAATCATGTTAATCATGATAATGAATCCCAGCACACGCCGCTCCCTAAGAAACGGAAGGCTGCAACACCTGGTTGCACTTTCAAAGAATTCCTTGCTTGTAAACCCACTGAATTTGCAGGCAATGAAGGGGCAACTGCATCGCTGCGTTGGTTTGAGAAAACCGAAGCAGTAATTGCAATAAGTAAGTGTGCCAAAGATGATCAGGTCATGTACGCATCAAATCTGTTTAAAGAAGGAGCACTGGAATGGTGGAACACTGTGTTACAAGCTAAAAGAAGAAATAGGGCTTATGCTATGACTTGGGAAGAATTCAAGAATCTGGTAGAAAGAAAATTCTGTCCTGAGTATGAAAAGGAACAAATGGCAAATAAGTTCCTAACTCATCGGATGTTAGGTGTGGATTGTCGTGGTTATACTTCGACATTCTTCGAATATGCTAGAGTGGTACCTAACCTGGCTTCGCCAGAACCGGTACTCATTTCTCGCTATATTTGGGGATTAATTAGCGAAATTCGAAATATCGTTAAGGCTGCGAGACCTCGCACTATTGACGATGTAGTAGAACTAGCTAACACCCTAACTGATGAACTGATACGCACAAGGGATGAAGATAGGAAAAAGGAACTAGCACAGAAAATTACCCAAGGATTTAGGATGGGTAATAGTAGTAATTTCAAGAAGAAAGGAACAGGGCAATCTTCAACTGTGCCGTTCTGCAAAATTTGCAGGAAGAACCATTTTGGAAAATGTAATAGAATTTGCAATTTTTGCAAGACAACAGGACATCGTGAAGAAAACTGCAGGAAGAAATCCATAATTTGTTACAATTGTGGAGAAGCCGGACATTTCAAAACAGAATGTCCTAAGTTAGTCAAACCCGTAGACAACAAACTCAAAGCGACCGAAGGAGCTACTAAGAAGAATGCCAGAGCATTCCAGCTAACTACTCAAGAAGCAGAGCTCATCCCGGATGTGATAGCCGGTACGTTTTTAGTTCACAACGTTTATGCAAAAGTATTATTTGACTCTGGTGCAAACCAAAGTTTTATAAATACTTCATTCTGTCAAGCTCTTAAGTTACCCTTAACTACCGTTAGGCAGATTTTTACAGTCGAAACTGCACATGGGAATTCAGTAAAAATCAATCAGGTTTTGCAAAAAGTAGAAATAGAACTCTTAGGTCATAAATTTACTGCAAACCTATTTCCTATGAAATTAGCTGAGTTTGATGTTGTGTTAGGAATTGATTGGTTAATAGCCAACCATGCTCAAATAATTTGTGATAGAAACTCTATAGAAATTCAAACATCTACTGGAGAGGTAATTAAGATTTCAGGAGATAAACCTCGGAAGCCACTGAAGTTCATATCAGTAATGAAAGTTGCTAATTATGAACGGAAACAGGGAATAGTATATATGATTTCAGTAATCATTTGTACTAAAGGAAAAGAACTTAAGGAAATTCCTGTAGTCTCAGAATACCCAGATATTTTTCCAGAAGATTTACCTGGACTACCACCAGATAGAGAGGTGGAATTTAGGATTCATCTAATTCCAGGAACTACACCGATAGCCAAAGCACCCTATCAATTAGCTCCTACCGAAATGCTAGAATTGAAAAAGCAATTAGATGAATTACTAAGTAAAGGATTTATACAACCTAGTTCATCCCCTTGGGGTGCACCAGTGTTGTTTGTGAAAAAGAAAGATGGATCAATGAGAATGTGTATCGATTATAGAGAGCTGAATAAGGTTACAATTAAGAATCGATACCCATTACCTAGGATTGATGATCTCTTTGATCAATTACAAGGCGCTAAATATTTTTCTAAGATAGACTTGCGCTCCGGATATCATCAATTAAAGGTTCAAGAAGAAGACATACCTAAAACTGCATTTAGGACTAGGTACGGACATTATGAGTTTACAGTCATGCCCTTTGGATTAACTAATGCACCCGCAGCATTTATGGACATGATGAACAGGATATGTAAACCATATTTGGATAAATTTGTAATTGTTTTCATAGACGATATACTTATTTATTCAAAAAGTCAGGTCGAAGCCAGCACTTGCATGCACTCTTAACTTTGTTAAGAAAAGAAAAGTTGTACGCTAAATTCTCAAAGTGTGAATTTTGGCTACAAGAAGTGCAATTCTTAGGACACATGGTGAATCACGAAGGTATTCACATAGATCCTGCTAAGATAGAAGCAATTACCAATTGGAAGGTTCCGCAAACTGCAATGGAAATTAGAAGTTTTATAGGTTTGGCCGGTTATTATAGACGGTTTATTAAGGATTTTTCCAAAATAGTTGTACCATTAACTAAGCTAACCTGTAAAGCCACTAAGTTTGAGTGGGGACATAAACAAGAAGAAGCCTTCAGAATTCTAAAGCAGAAATTAACCAATGCTCCAATCTTAGCCTTACCCGAAGGAACAGAAGATTTTGAGGTATATTGTGATGCTTCAAAATTAGGATACGGATGTGTGTTGATGCAACGCAAAAAGGTAATAGCGTATGCTTCCAGACAATTGAAGAAGCACGAGGAAAACTATACGACTCATGATTTAGAATTAGGAGCTATAGTTTTTGCCCTTAAGATATGGAGACATTATCTGTATGGAAGTAAGTTTACTGTTTATACAGATCATAAGAGTTTAAGATATATATTTGGGCAAAAAGAGTTAAACATAAGGCAAAGAAGATGGATAGAAATCCTGAGTGATTACGATTGTGATATTCAATATCACGAAGGAAAGGCAAACGTAGTCGCAGACGCCTTAAGTCGTAAGTATCATGAAAAGCAAAAGCGAGTCCGTGCCCTTAGAATAAATCTACAAGTAGACTTAATGGAACAATTGAAGGAAATTCAGGAAATGGCAATCAAGGACGATCCCGAAGGAATGAAAGGTTACCTAAAAGAATTGGAACAAGGAAATGATGGAATTTGAAAATTCCACAAAAGCAGAATTTGGGTACCTAATCAGGGAAATTTAAGATCAAAGATTTTAGAGGAAGCTCATAAATCTAGGTATACTATACACCCAGGAAACAATAAGATGTACCAAGATTTAAGAAAGAATTTTTGGTGGATAGGAATGAAAAAGGATATAGCCGAATACGTATCTAAGTGTTTAACCTGTTCACAAGTTAAAGCCGAACATAAAAAACCCTCAGGTCTACTACAACAGTTAGAAATACCGGTATGGAAATGGGAACTCATAACAATGGACTTTGTTACTAAGTTACCCAAGACCAGAAAAGGTAATGATGCCATTTGGGTAATCGTGGATCGATTAACCAAATCAGCTCATTTTCTACCAATAAAGGAAACCTTTAGTATGGAAAGGTTAGCCAAATTGTATGTAGATGAAATAGTATCCTTACATGGAGTTCCACTCTCCATTGTATCGGATAGAGATAGTCGTTTCACTTCCCGTTTCTGGACAAGTTTCCAAGAATCAATGGGAACCCAACTCAATTTAAGTACTGCATATCATCCACAGACCGACGGACAAAGTGAAAGGACGATCCAAACTCTAGAAGATATGCTCCGAGCATGTGTAATTGACTTTGGAGGTAATTGGGATAATCATTTACCATTAATTGAATTCTCCTATAACAATAGTTATCACTCAAGCATTGAAGCCGCTCCATTCGAAGCACTGTATGGACGCAAGTGCAGAACTCCCGTATGTTGGGCAGAAATAGGAGAAAGTCAATTATCAGGTCCAGAAATCGTGCAAGAAACCACAGACAAGATAACCTAAATCAAGGAAAGATTGAAAACAGCCAGAGATCGCCAGAAGAGCTATGCAGCAATCGCCGCAAGCCACTCGAATTCCAGATAGGAGACAAAGTACTTTTGAAAGTATCTCCTTGGAAAGGAGTAGTACGATTTGGTAAGAAAGGAAAACTGAGTCCAAGATATGTTGGACCATTCCCAGTGATTCAACAAATCGGACCAGTTGCTTATCGCTTACAACTACCAGAAGAACTAGCTGGAGTACATGATGTATTTCATGTATCCAATCTCAAGAAGTGTCTATCAGACGAATCCCTGGTAGTACCTCTTCAAGATGTGGAGGTAAATGAAAAGCTGAAATTCATAGAGAAACCCTTACAAATAGAAGATAAGAAAATCAAGTTTCTCAAACACAAACGACTCGTACTGGTGAAAGTCAAATGGAATTCAAAGAGAGGACCGGAATACACTTGGGAACTGGAATCAGAAATGAAGCGCAAGTACCCTCATCTGTTTCAATGAATCTCGGGGACGAGATTTTTCCTAAGGTGGGGAGGATGTAACAACTCTCCTTAAAATTAATAATTAGAGTGATAATTAGTCAATAACGAAACCCTAATTGAGACACCCAAGTAATTTCGCACTAACCCTAAAATTTTCGGAACAATTGGAATCAGGATCAGGGCCCCTAAAACTCAGGGGGGGTTAAACCCTAATTGATATTATCCTTATTATTCGTTGTCTAAGTTGAATTTAACAAAACTGTCAACTCACCCAAGCTACTGGACACGAAACCTACCCTACCCTAAATTGAAATCCCAGGCGATACGCGGGAGGTTCCCCGAATTCTGCCGCGACACGCGGGAGATGCCAATTTTCAGTATAAATGGAGGGCCTTGGGACTTGAATCTGGGAGTTGAAACGACGTAAAATAGTTGTCTGTACGTCGAGTTAAGGTCGTTTTACTACAATTAAACACCCACACTGCTTTCGAATTGCTGCCGCAAAACAGGGTAATCACTCGATCGCTATTACGATTCATTTTCCGAGATCAATATATCCAAAGAATGTTTAAGTGCCGCCCACATTAGGGTTATACTTTGTCGTTCGTCGTTAATTCGATGAATGAGTTTAAGTATCGCACTTTGTCGTTCATTGTGAGAATTTGATCTTGTGAGTTATCGTAACTGCTGTATTGATCACTAACCCTGTTTTGTGTGCATTATTGTTGAAATTAGGTTAACAGGGCTAAATCATATTCTATCCATATTAAATCCGCAATGTGAGTCATTCTTCTTTTTATCAAATGTTTTACAATACTCCAAATTATTTTCAGAATTATAATTACAGTGATTAAGTTTATGTAATCACCAAATTACAGCCGGTATGTGGGGTATTGTGCACATTACTATAGTTTAAATCATTTTAGGTGGGCGAACCTAATTTTAATTGATTTACGTCATTCATTGGGGCAGCCAATGGTGATATGACCACTGTCACAGATCCGGTCGAGTGACAAATACTGTGGGTAGTTGGTTGATATCAGAAACATGCGTAAAAGATCTTAACACTGTGAATTATAATAAATGTGTCTTTTCAGTAAAATGAATGATTCACTCAGTATTTCCCGCTGACAAAATCTTTTTCAAACATGTTTCAGGTGATCTACTGTAAATCAGGAAAAGTGCCGAGGAGCATTTCAAGCTTAAAATAGTGGCTCAATATAAAATAAAGAAATATGTTTAAAAATAAAGACTTATCAGAAAAATCTTATTATTGTAAATTATCGGGGTTTTATCCCGAATTGTGAAATGAAATAATCGGGAAAAGTCTTTAGCTTTCAACGATCCTGATGTTAAAATTCCGCTGCTAAAATCACATAAATAAATATCACGGGATTTCTGTCCCGCGGCTCCTGAAACGGGTCAAACCGGGTCGGGGGCCGTGACAAAAGTCACCAGCAATGGTTAGCTCAGATGATACACATCTGCAGCCCTCACCACTCAATGTCATTGTTCCATACCAAGGAGAGCTCATCTTCTTGAAATCTCATCCACCAGATCTGTTAGGATCGGAGGCTCTCATGATTGTGTTTGTTTGTATAATTTGTACATTAAGAGATATGAAATAATGTAAAGTGCAGCGGAAATGAATACAAACTTTGTAAACACAATCAAAGAAGAGAATAGTTTGATAAACAAATGCTTCACATTAAGTCGAATGATTGAATTACAAAGCAAATGATTACAAGTATGCTTACAATACTAAACTCCCCCTCAGCCTGATGCTCCAAGGTTGGTTGCACAAGATGAAAGGATTAGACATGAGAAGAAGAACTTGCTCAGTCAATCAAATGTAACAATACAGGGTACTGCTCCATTTATAGGCAAACCAAACCACTAGGCATCTCAGCTGACGTCACCATGAAAGTGACATCTAACAATCTGTAAACACTGTTCTATACAAACTACTGATGTCTAACAACTGATTATAAGTAAAATACAAGACATAAGAAAACTACTGCTTCACTTTCCACTGATGTAGCCTAGGCACTGATGTTGAGCATCAGTGCTTTCTTCAAAGGTGATCAGTCCTTGAATGGGCAGTGCTTGTGTCTTCAGCAGTACTTAGGAGGCATCAGTAGATAGAGCGTCAGTGTTTGTCTTCAGCAGTCTTTAGAGTTTCATCAGTGTTTGGGTCATCAGTTGTTCCATTGAGCAGTACTTAAGATCTATCAGCTATTAGATAACCACTGTCAAGGGGAAAGCTTAATGTAAATAGCTGCTTATATTGAATCCACCGTCGTGATCCGGTTTTGGCTTTCATTATCTGTTCCTCTGGTAGGGTTCAATCCCAACAAGATCAAATTATTGGCAACATCAATGAAAGGGTGCTCACAAGAAGTCAATCCCAAAACATTTGTCTTTTTGCTGGTTTTCTATCACTCCATCAGCCAGTCAAGTACCAAGAGGCACTGAAAGACAACAGCTGGGTAGAAGCCATGCAAGAGGAGCTCCAACAGTTTAGAAGACAACAAGTATGGGAGCTTGTTCCATTGCCGGAGGGTGTGAGTCCTATTGGCACAAAATGGGTCTTCAAAAATAAAATTGATGAAAGGGGTATTGTTGTCAAGAATAAAGCCAGGCTTGTGGTTCAAGGTTTCAGACAAGAAGAGGGCATTGACTATGATGAAACTTTTACCCCTGTTGCAAGATTTGAAGAAATCAGATTATTTCTGGCCTTTGCTGTCAACCACAACATCAAGGTGTATCAAATGGATATCAAATGTGCATTCCTCTATGGTAAGATTCAAGAGGAGGTTTATGTTTGTCAACCTCCAGGTTTTGAGGATCCATTTAATCCAGATCATGTCTACAAGCTGAATAAAGCTTTGTATGGCCTGAAACAAGCACCAAGGGCCTGGTATAAAACTCTTTCCACCTTTCTACTTTCCATTGGTTTCACCAGAGGCAGAATTGACAAAACACTGTTTTTAAAATGGAGAGGGAAGAATTTGGTGATTGTCCAAATTTATGTGGATGGCATCATATTTGGAAGCACATGTAATAAAATGTGTGAAGAGTTCAGGCAACTCATGACAGCTGAGTTTGAAATGAGTGCAATGGGTGAACTCCAGTGCTTTCTTGGTCTCCAAGTAAGGCAACTGCAAAATGGCACTTTCATCCATCAAGGCAAATATGCCAAAGAACTTTTAAAGAAATTTGATATGGATGATTGCAAGCCATGCAGTACACCCATTGCAACCAAAAAATTGGTCATGTCTGATGAAAAGGATGATTTGGTTGATCAGACCGTATATAGAAGCATGATTGGGTCTTTATTGTACCTAACTGCATCTAGACCAGATATCATGTTTGCAACATGTGTCTGTGCAAGATCCCAGTCAGCCCCTAGAAAGTCAAACCTTATTGCTGTAAAAAGGATATTCAGATACCTAAAAGGTGCTCCCACACTTGGTATCTGGTATCCAGCTGATTGTAAAATTGAGCTTTCAGGTTTTTCAGATAGTGACTTTGCTGGATGTGACAAGACAAGGAAGTCCACTTCAGGAGGGTGCCAATTCCTAGGCAATTGCTTAGTGTCTTGGCAAAGCAAAAAGCAAGCAGCTGTTTCCACATCCACTGCTGAGGCAGAATATATAGCTGCTGCAAGCTGTACAGCCCAACTGCTTTGGCTTCAAAATCAGTTGCTAGATTTTGGTATCACTGCCTTGAAGACACCACTCATGTTGGACAGCCAGGCAGCAAAAAATATCATCAAAAATCCAGTTTCTCATTCAACCACCAAACACATTGACATCAGACATCACTTTGTGAGGGATTGCTATGAAAAAGGTTTGATTTCTCTGCATCATGTTCCAACTATGGATCAGCTGGCAGATGTGCTAACCAAAGCATTAGACACATCCACCTTTGAAAGCTTGATCTCTAGGATTGGCATGCTAAATATGGAGTAACAGGCAAAATCTTGTTTTTCTATGAATAAAAGCATTAAAATGTTTTTCAGAAAATCAAAAATCCATCCTTAAAAATAGCTAAAAATGATTTTTTCATTAAAATCCTAAAAAGTCTGCCATAACCACTGATGAGTTCAAAAGTCTGCTCTACTTCAAAAGTCTGTCCACTGCTGAAAGTCATCCCCTGTTCTCATACTTCTTTCATAAGCACTGATGTTCAAAATCAGTGATTGTATCCACTAATATACTATCCACTGATAGTAAAAATCATCCAATGCCTCCATTACCGTTGCAACCACTGCTTTCACCAGTAGTTTTCACAAAAGTATTGTCCTTCATTTCACCAGGGGATGGCACGTGGACAGTACATAGTGGTCAAACCTTTTGTAACCGCTGCCACGTTAGCACTCACTTTTCTTCCATAAAACCCCCATTCTAAACCCAAACCGGGTTTACTGTCGAATTGAATTCTTAAAAATTCTCTTCTCAAAGCAGTTTCTTCATCCTTCGTCAAATCCCGTCATAAATTTCTTCGATCGTCTTCTTCAAAATGACTAAATCGAAGTCCTCAGCAAAATCTTCCAAAGGGGCCTCTCAAAAGGCTAAACCCGCAGAAATTCCACACAAACCATCTCACAATCTTCTGGGTCTTCTCACAAAACCCGGCACCATCGATACCTTCGACTCCATCCTTGATATGCTCACTGCATCAAAGTACAAAACTTTGCTTACAGTAGATGCTCCCATTTACCTGCAAACCCAGAGAGAGTTTTGGAAAAATTGTACCCTTGACAAACAAGGCAAAGATGCCATAACCATTAACTCTACTCTACAGGGAAAAGCAGTCCAAATAACACCACAATCCATTTCAGAGGTCTTTCAGCTCGATCGTCAGGAAGGTAAAGATTCTTTCCCTAAAAACGAGTTAAAAATTGACTTCACTGAGAGAGGGTATGCAGACACAATGATGAAGAGGGATACCTTACAAAAAGGTTTCTTCCCTCCTGCAACAAGGTTTTTATTCCATACCCTCCTTATGTGTGTTTCAAATAAACCACATCTTTTAGTGAAATTCCATTGAAGATTCAAAGCTTGGGATATGCTATTCTACAAGAAGAAAATTTTAACTATTCCAAGGAAATCTTCAATGATTTGGTTAAAAATGTTGAAACAAAATCATTCTTACTGTTTCCAAGATTTCTAAGTTATTATTTTGAGAAGAAATTCAGTAAGGATGATATTGCTATAATAAACCAAGGTGAATCTTTACAAATGCACAGCTTACCTACTGAAACTTTTACAAGAATGTCAACACCTTGCAAAACACAAGCAGAGGTGCCTGAGCAGAATTTAGCAGCAAACACTGCTCCTCAGGTATCTGCTGCTGAGCCCACTTCTCAAAGTGATCAAGGTAGCAAAACAATTGCCTTGAAACCCACACCTATAATCACCAAAAAGCCACAGAAAAAGAAAACTCAAAAACCCCCCAAACCTACCAAAAAGGCAACTCTGGAGGATGAGATACCAGAGCAACTGCCAGTGACAGCACAAACGTCACCAGAAACCACTGCTGCTACTTCCTCACAGCAGTTGGTAAACATATCTCAAACCATATCTGAAACTCCTCCTGCTTCTTCACAAAAAGAATAGGTTGTACAAATAGGGTCACCACATCATGATGCTCTGGAAGCACTTGTTTCCATCATCCACAACCCAATGCCCGGGGCAACTTCTCTTTCTACACCTACCCTTACATCCCCAATTCCACCAAATACAAAAATTTTGTTGGATGCAATTGATTTGAACCAGGCACAAACCAGTCCTTTTCAATCACCTGTTCATGAGAATATGCCTCAACAACAGACTGGGCCTGAGGTATTAATCTTTGCTAACCCACCAACACAACTTGAGGAGGTTACACCCCTTGAGTTACAAGTAACTCTTGGTGGTAATCCAAGTGAACCAGCCACTACAAGTGTTGAACCCATTGGTTTACACTTGGACAGTGGTTACATCAATAAGACTTCCTTGGAGGCAATTCCTTCTATAACACCTCTGTTATCTGCTAGTGAGTTTGTTTTAACCACTGGTTCCATCAAAAGATTATCAAGTGTTGAAGGAAGAAGACCTCAGTACCAAGAAAAAGGGGCATCAATTGTTGATGTTTGGAGTACACTCCCTACCTCAACCTCTGATAAAACCACTGCTAGTGGGAAATCAGATGATCCCATTAAGTTGGGTGATGGTTTAAAGTACCAGGAATTGACGGAAAGAGTTGAAAAATTGGATACCTCTGTTGCAGAA
The DNA here is from genome assembly GCF_002127325.2 of Helianthus annuus. Taxonomy (NCBI): domain Eukaryota; kingdom Viridiplantae; phylum Streptophyta; class Magnoliopsida; order Asterales; family Asteraceae; genus Helianthus; species Helianthus annuus. The sequence goes on along the minus strand of NC_035440.2, from coordinate 105,383,806 downwards.
ATCAAAGAAATGATGCATCAGTTGTTGACAGTTCAAATGGTACAATCCACTGCTGTTCCACCTCAAGCACCTGCTCCACCACCAGCAGATGCTACAAATGAGCTCTGGAACCTCTTTCAACCTTTTCTCCAACAACAACAACAGATGGCTGATCAGCAACATGAAAAACATGTTCAAGAGCTGAGAAACACAATGGACTCTAGGTTCAAGAACACACAAGCAGACATCAAGGCTATAAAGGCCCATCTGTTAACAACCACTGGCACTGCTCCTCCAACAGTTCTTTTTATTGATGAACTCCCCCCAGATAATGCCAAAAAGGGGGAGAAACTTCAGGAGTGGAGAAAGAAAGGGATCGATAATTGTCTGTATATTGAGCCAGAAAAGGATGCTATGCTAAGGAAAATTCCCTTGCCAGATGGTAGCAAGAAGGTTGATGTTACCCAGAATGCACTTGATGAAGGTGTAATAAGTGTAAAAAGGGATAGAGCGGCAAAGGATATTTCAAGGTGGAATGAGGAGAAAAGAGCTTATATGGAGCTGAATGCGCAGGGTTGTTCTGGGTTAAAGGATGTTCAAAATCCTGTGCCAAAAAGAAATCTTACTAGAAAAGTAAGGAAACCCAAGTCCACACCATCCAGACTCACTAAGCATACTTCAAAACCACCATCCAAAAGCCACCAATATCAAACCTCCACCCAAACAGTTGCTGAAACTCCTGTTGTATCAACATCTGCTGGTACTTCAGTTGTTTCAACAACTGCTCTCATTTCAACACACACTACTTCAACACACACCACTACCACTGCCTTACCACTACCACTGCCTTACCACCACCACCACCATCACCACTTAAAACAACATTTCCACCATCACCTCATGCCAAAAAACAGAAGACAGCAGATGTTACAACATCTCCTGTAATAACAACAGTGGTTGAAACACCAGTTGTTTCAACAGCTGTTAGTCAATCACAAACCACTGCCTCTCATATCACCACCACTGTTCCACTCAAAACATCATCTGCCTCTCCTACAATAAAAAGGAGAAGGGTTATCATACCAGATGATGATTCTCCATCACCACCACTAACATCATCAAAACCTCTTATCACTTGTCACAATTCCAAAACCCATTCCTCTCTCTTCAGCTCAAATCCAAAAGCCATTACCTCCTGCAGGTGTTTTATTTCCTTTGGAACTCATAGCAGTTAGAGAAGAAATTAAATATTTCTATTATAAGGATGACCCTGCTAAAAGGAGTTTGCCATCAGTTGAAGGATATCCCAGGCCAAACAATATTGAAGAATATTTGAAAATCAAGGCCAAGCAAGCAGAGGATATCTCAATCAAAAATAAACAAGGGAAATCTGATAGAGAATTTCAGCAAAACTATCAATTTCTACTCACACATGTCAGATCTATGGAGCAATTTGCCAAAAATGTATGTCAGCAAATCTCAGAAAGGGCAGATGAGTCCTTGAGAAAAGACTACATTGATAACATCATGACCTACAAGAAATACAAGGGGGAGAAACACATGTACAAAAACTGGACCATTCCTGAGCCTGAAAAAGAGGCAGCCAGGATTCAACAAATGATCAAAAATAAGGTCAAGCAGACTCCTCCTGAAAAATTCAAACAGTTTGAAGCTGACAAGGCCTTAGAGTTGAAGAGAATGAAAGAGGAGCTGATAGCAGCTAAATATGGGTCAAAGAATTCTGTGACAAAGTGGGGAGAAGATAGGGTCAGGGCTACCTACAAAAAGTTAGAGGAACTTAGAAAGAAAGATCCAACAGTTCCACAAAAACCTACCTGACTACTCCAAAGCAGAGGTCTCAAAAAGACCACCAAAGCTGCAAGTCAAAAGAACCACTGCTCCAGCTGGTGCTGCCATCTACAAAAGAAGGAGTCAAAACCAGTTGGGTGCTGAAACAGTTCAAGATCTAATTGCTGGAAATGACCTTGTAAAAGAGGGCATTAGATTAATGATGAAAGAAGATCCTGAATTGGAACAATCTGCAAGTACTGCTCAGCCAGTCATGAATAGGCCTGCATCACCAAATACCTCCTTCAATAAAAATCTCCCAAGAAACCCACCAGGCTCAAACGTACTAAAGTGGAAAACTGATAAACAGACCCACGTACTGACAGTGTTCAAGTCTAGTGGAGAAGTGAAGAAATTAACAAGGGAACAAGCTCTTGGCCAGAGTCTTGAATATTTGCAGGATCTCCTTGATCTTCCACTTAGCAGGGATGATGATGACACAGATGCCTTAACCTTTGAATTACAACTCAAAGGGCAAATAAGGGAACTGCTGATGAGGCAATGAAGATCTACCAATAATGGAGAGTTTTGGCATTATCTGTTCCAGGGGAAGATTGTTGGGATTGAACCCTGCCAAAGGAACAGATAATTAAAGCCAAAACTGGATCAGAGCAGTGGATCCAGAATAAGCAGATGTTATGCATACAAGTCTCTTCCCTTGAAAGTGGTTTCAACGTCTGCTGACCTCCTATCTGCTGATCATACAAACTGCTGACCTACAACTGCTGATCTAGTCAAAGACTGATGAAGAACTAAAGCTCTGCTGCTCAATCTACTGCCTTGTTTCAAGCACTGCTGATCATGACAAGTACTGCTGGGTTCACAGTAGTGGAAGGATGCAGCAGTTGTTTATTTACTTTATGTAATGTATTGTAACATCAGTAGTTAGTATAGCAGTGTTTGTATAGGTCAGTTGTTAAGAGTTTGTTAGGAGGTTAGATGTCACTTTCATGGTGACGTCAGCTTAGATGCTCAGTGGTTTGTTGTGTGGCTATAAATAGAACAGTGCTCTATACTGTTCTATTAGCTCTTCACCATCTTCTTCCTGCACGAACAAATTACTGAGCTCAGGCTGAGGGGGAGTTTGTAAGCATACATGCAAGTGTAATCAAAGTTTGAAATAAATTTAAGCATTTGATTCTCTGTTGAAAATGTATGTTTGAAAGCATTTCTCCTGTTTGATTGTGAAAAGTTTGCTTCCTATTAATTTCCGCTGCACTACTCTTTCATTGTTCATCTTAATTCAAACACAAATCACAATCAATCCAAACTCAGATCCTAACAATTTTCCTCCTTCGCTAACGAGGATAAGCGGGCATAGATCGATGTCAAAAAGCAAGGATTGTATGTAAAGATTGGTCATGTAGTTTCAATTATGTAACGCTTTGAAATGTTAATTAAATGTAAATGTTTGACATGTTATAATTGAACCTTCACATAAGTAATGTAACTAATAAAGAAAGAAATTTTAAGGCTCGTATTTCCGCTGCGTCGTTTTTAGGATTAAACGTATTTGGGTCTTACACAATATTTCTCCAAAATTGTGTCTCCATTGACTAAGTTAACCCGTAAGGATGAAAAGTTCATTTGGAAGGATGAGCATGAAAGAGCCTTTCGATGTTTAAAGGAAAATTTGACCTATGCCCCGGTGTTGACTCTACCGGATGGCACTGAAGACATGGTCGTGTATTCTGACGTGTCCCATCTCAGTCTTGGATGTGTACTTATGCAAATGGGAAAAGTGATTGCTTACGCCTCGAGACAATTGAAAATACATGAGACTAAGTACCTAACTCATGATCTTGAGTTGGCGGCAGTGGTATTTGCCTTAAAGATCTGGAGACGTTATTTGTACGGAGTGAAATGCACTATTTTCACCGATCATAAAAGCCTAAAGTATTTGTTTGATCAAAAGGAATTGAATATAAGACAAAGACGTTGGTTAGAAATGGTGAAGGATTATGACTGTGAAATCCATTATCACCCGGAAAAGGCCAACGTAGTGGCGGATGCCCTTAGCAGAAAGGGGGATTACACTCCTATCCGAGTATGATCAATGCAATTAGTGGTAACTTCGGGTTTACTTGAACGAATCCGAGAAGCCTAGATTGAAGCAATTAAAGAATAAAATTGGAGAAAAGAACGTGTAAAAGGTTTAGTGAAAGATATTGTGGAAGGTGACAACGGATTGAAATCCTAGTTCGGTAGGATTTGGATTTCAAACACATGCAGTGTTAAGGATCTCCTACTTAACGAGACTCATAAATCGCGTTATTCGATTCACTCGGGGGGCGACCAAGATGTACCGGGACTTGAAACAAAATTATTGGTGGCCCAAATGAAAAAAGATGTGATGAAGTATGTCGAAAAATGCTTAACTTGTTTACAAGTAAAAGCAGAGCATCAAAAGCCTTATGGCAAGCTTCAACCATTAGACATACTGGTTTGTAAATGGGAACATGTTAACATGGACCTGCTAACCAAGTTACCTTGAATGGCTCGATGGTTCGATGCCATATGTGTAGTTGTGGATAGGTTGACGAAAAGTGCTCATTTCATTCCTATCCGTAAGACCTATACTTCTGAAAAGATGTCAGAAGTGTATATGAATGAGACTGTAGCGCACCACGGAGTGCCGGTATTCATCGTGTCCGATAGAGATACCCGGTTCACTTCAAATTTCTGGCGCGATTTTCAAGAACAATTGGGTACTAAACTGTTGAACAGTATGGCGCATCACCCTCAAGCCGACGGGCAAAGCGAGAGAACGATTCAAACATTAGAAGATATGCTTTGGGCATGTATTATTGATTTTGGTGGTAGTTAGGATGCTTACCTACCACTAGTCGAATTTTCATACAACAATAGTTACCATTCAAGTACTAGTATGGCCCCGTATGAAATGCTCTATGGTAGGAAATGCCGAACCCCAGTATGTTGGGGTGAAGTGGGCCTTCGTGAACTCACCCACAAGGATGTGGTTAGAGCCCCAAACGAGAAGATCGACGCGGTCCGGACCCATTTGAAAGCGGCCCAAGATCGGCAAAAGTCTTATGCGGATAGAAGGCGAAGACCTATCGAGTTTCAAATTGGTGATAGCGTAATGCCTAAAGTATCTCTGTGGAAGGGGATCATCTGATTTAGGAAGAGAGGAAAGTTGAGCCCGAGGTTTATTGGGCCTTTTAAGATTACCCACTGGAACTACCGGAAGAATTAAGCGGGATACACAACACGTTCCACGTTCCACGTTTCATATCTCCGAAAATGTTCGGCCGATAAGACGGCCTACGTTCCCTATGATGACATAAAAGTGGACGATAAACTCAATTATGTAGCTAAGCCTATTGAAAATCTTGACCGAAAGGTCAAAGGATTAAGGAACAAATAAATTGACCAAAGGAAGGTTAAATGGGAACATCGGAAAGGATCGGACACTACTTAGGAGTCCGAAGAAGAGATGATGAGACTATAACATCAAACAATTCTGCTAAATCATCATGGTTGATAGATGATTTTGAGATTTTTGCCATTTTGTTTGGATTAGGCTCATGAGTAGGCTCGGAAATAGGCTCTGGAGTAGGCTCAGAAGTGTCGGCATCATCTTTTGTGTCATGAAAACGGGTGTCCATCATCATAAGGGATTGGACACGATGACAAGAAGATCCAACCCCTGATGTTGTTTGGGTTGAGGTCCACTTGCAATTCCCAGTGGCAATATTACCATCAAACAATTCTGCACAAAATTCTAGAAAAGGCAATGGAACTGTTTTTAATGATGCAGCCTTCGAATGCCCTTTTACCCAAAATAATGTTATTTTTGTTTATAGGTACATCTTAAAAAATTATATAAATGAACATACCTTCTTAAATTCTTGCCATTCCTCGTTTGTTTAGGTAAAACTATTTGTTTCAGCGTTATATATGTTACTAGTTTTGCTTTTCAAATACACCCAATCTACGTATTTGGCTTTAAGATTATCATATGCATTCTTCATTTGTTTTTAACCAAATTCAAGCCAAACTTTTCCTTAAGAACTTTTCCTAAATTATTCCATGAGTCTTTATGCAAACTCAATCCTTTTTACTCACCGTGTTTATCTCATCAATGTAAGTCTCTAATAAGCATTTTAAATGCTCATTTGACCATTGTTGTTTCTCTCCAATTTCTATTAATAACCAAACAAGCAATGAACATAATAGGCACAAATCAATTAAGCATAATAACCATTCTATCGTAATGAACATCTACAAATTCTAATTACCATTTTATCACAATGAACATCATAATCAAACAACATAATAGGCATGAGTAACAATGAACATCTACAAATTCTAATTGCCATTTTATCACAATAAACATCTAAAACAACATAATAGGCATGAATAACAATCAAAAATTCTAATAACAAACACCAAAATTTAGCAAACTAACACCACAATTCTGAAAATTAACACCAAAAATCTAAAAACTAACACCAAAATTCTGAAAAACTAACATCAAAAAATCAAAAAAATAACACCACAATTCTGGAAATTGACACCAAAAATCTGAAAACTAAGACCAACTTTCTGAAAATTAACACCAAAAAACTGAAAGTTAACATAAACATACCTGATTTTCTTGGCTGGAAAAGTAACACTAGCTGGTCACAGTTGATGTTGGTTGTTCAACGATGATGGCGGCTAGTTGTTGTTGATTCGGGTGGCAGTGATGAGGGAGGAGAGGAGTGGAGTGGAAGGACGGTGGGATGGTGGCGCGGTGAAGAGGAGAGGCGGTGATGTCGGGTGGCGGCGTTGAAGAAGGTAGACGGGGTGAGGGAGAGGCGATAAAGAGATGGACGGCGGGAGGGTGGCACGGTGAAGAGGAGAGGCGGTGATGTCGGGTGGTGGCGTTGAAGAAGGTAGACGGGGTGAGGGAGAGGAGATGAAGAGGTGGACGGTGGAAGGGAGGAGAGGAGTGGAGGATGTCGGTGGGAGGGGGCGCCGGTGGGAGGGTGGCGGGTGGGAGGAGGAGAAGGGGTGGAGGAGAGGCGCTAGAGTTTGTTTTTGAAACACTGTGTTTTGATATTAAGGCAAGAAAAGAGCTTAGAAGAGGACATCCCACATCTGCACCAAAAAGAGGACGTGCAGAGGTTTTTTAATAAAAGGTCTTCGAGAAAACAAACAGTCTGCAGACTCAAACATCTGCGTGTGGTCTGCGGGACGCAGACATAAAAGGACAAAAATAGCTTTTCCGAAAATACAAACACCCTCTTAGTGTTGAACCAAAGAAAATATGTTCTTGGCATTCTTAAGGATCGTGGTTTACAAGGTTGTAAGCCGAGTCACTTTCCAATGGAAAAAAACCTTAAACTCGACAAAGCAGAAAATGAGCCAAAAGTTGACGCTGGCAGGTACCGTCGCATTATTGGCAGGCTCCTTTACCTCTAGGCTACAAGACCTGATATCACCTACTCGGTTAACATGTTAAGCCAAATTATTGCAGCCGACCCATGTCAACCACATTTGGACGCAGTTCATCGGGTCCTTCAGTATTTAAAAGGAACAGCGGGACAAGGTGTTTTATTCCCATGTGAAGGCGGTTGCAATCTCACTGCCTATTGTGATGCGGATTGGCTTGGTTGTCCTTACACCCGAAAATCACACACCGTGTATCTGCTTCTTCTTGGAGGAGCACCTATTTCCTGGAAGACTAAAATGCAGAATGTTGTCTCTCGCTCATCAGCTCGCTGAAGATGAATATCGGTCCATGGCGTCTACCATTAGCAAAATTACTTGGGTTAGATGGTTGTTGACTAAATTGGGTGTTCATCAAACACAACCAACTCCTTTGTTTTGTGATAACCAAGTCGCTCGTCACATTGCCAAAATCCTTTGTTCCACGATCGGACTAAGCATGTCGAGATGGATTGCTACTTTGTCCGTGAGAAAGTAGAATCAAAGGAGACTGAGACTTATTTCATCAATACTACCATGCAGAACGTTGATCTCCTAACCAAGGGACTTGGGACACAACAATTGAAATTCTTGCTCGACAAGTTAGGCGTTAGACCTTCATGTTGGGTCTAAAGTGGCGCATCAGAATAATTGATTCATAACGACCACGCAATAATAAACGAGAAAATATAAAGCAAACATACAAACACGAAAATTTTACGTGGTTTGGTTCCAGCGGGGAGCTTACGTCCATGGGCTACAACTAGGGATATTTTATTTAGCTCGACAACGTTTACAATTACATAGATATAGATATATATATAGAGACTATCTAGGGTTATAGGCTTGGTGAACAAGAAACCCTAACGGGTTAACGAATCATCCAAATAATACAAGCCTAATAGCAAACGAGCCCAAGGACTTCACACCCAACAATCTCCCACTTGAAGGCCTTGTGATAAACACCAAGTCCGCCAACAAGTACAAAGCAATCCATGTCTTCAGTAATTTGTAAACTTCAAACACACAGGAACAGAAGTCTTCCAGGTCCAGCTTCCAAGAATAAACCAAACTTCAAACCATGTATCCCCAATCAACCCAGTTGCAGTTGTCCCAATCATCATCAGTAAATAGAAGGGCCCGTTGAAGCCGCAGAAGACCTCGTCTTCACATCCTCAATCCCAGCTAATTCCCATAGTCTCGAACCATCAGATACAGGGATTCGCGGAAGAACACTCCCCACTAGCAGAAACTTCTCAGGAGAGATTTCATTCGGAAACCTGGTCTTCTGAACCTAACGTCAATTTCCAGACGGTGTCGGAACACTCCCCATGCTCCCACTGCTACAAAAATATCGTACACGTTTAGACCTCCGAATACGATCAAGCTGATTACCTGAAGTCCCAGAGTCCTTTTCAGCAAACTGGGCTCGTTTAACTGTCGAACCAGTGAGCCCGACTTTGGCATTCGTCTTAACAGGGGTGGTCACTTCCCGAGATGAAATAGGAAACATATATAACTACCCCTTCTTGAACCCCCCTTGCAACCACGAGATTACCCTTAACGGCCTTCCACTTTCCACCACCAAACTTAACGTTCAAGCCTTGTTCATCCAACTTCCCAATAAAGATTAACTGTGTTTCAAGCTTTGGAATGACCCTAACGTTACACAAAGTCCAAGTAGTACCCAAAGTAGTAACCAGATCCAAATCCCCCATGCCAGTTACATCAAGAATTTCACAGTTTCCGAGCCTAACCTTGCCAAAATCTCCTTCCTTAACATTCTGCATGCCAACATTGCTACGGGTAGCATGGAATGATGCACCAGAATCCATGACCCAATATTCGTTTTCAACGCAAAGTATCAAAGCCTCATCTTCAGAGTCGCTTACTGCAGCAGTGTGTAATCCACCAGTATTTATCGATACTCCACTAGAATTCTTATTCCGACATTGACTCCCGCCATGCCCCTTTTCGTTGCAGTCCCAACAACGCATACTCGAACGAGCCCTAGACGAGCTCCTGCCCCGACCCTTGCTACTCCCACTATTCATGCTATTATCTCTTCCTCTGCCAACATGTAACATCTCAGAAGACAGCCCTTTACTACGGAGAATATCCTCACCCAATACCAAAGCCTGGATCTTTTCAAATGTTAACCCTTCAGGTCCCAATGAGTTAGTGACATTAGTCATCGTCCCGGACCAACTATCAGGCAGTGAGATAGAAAAATCACAGCTTTGGTCTCATCATCGAATTCCGTTCCCACAGACAACAATCTGGACAGAAGAGAATTCAAATTATTTATGTGCTCAGTCACTGAGCTTCCCTCTTTCATCCTCATCGTGAACAGCTCTCTCATCAAGAATACTTTATTAGCTGCAGGCGGTTTTTCATACATGTTTGACAGGGCTAACACCATACCATGTGCAGTTTTTTCATACATGATGCTAAAGGCAATGCCCCTCGTCAGTGACAACGTAATAACACATCTAGCTTTCTTGTTCTTGGCATTCCACATAGCTTCTTCAGCTTTATCCATTTTCTCCGATTTTTCTTCTAATACCATATCCAAGTCTTGTTTACTCAACAATGGATCCATTTGCATTTTAAACCAACTAAAATTCGAACCGTCAAACTTTTCAATCTGCAACTTTCCGTCTTCAGCCAAAACGACAAACGAAAAAATAGACCAAAATTACCCAGCTCCAAAAGTTGATAATAACTAGTCAAAAACCGACAATCAAACCAAACCCGATCGACCCGTATAATAACCCGAAACTTTAATACCCAAAACCCGAACAAACCCTAATTAAAAAACAAGAAAGAGTGAACCTTTCTCTCCTGATCGTGGTTGAAAATAAAACGGTTGTAAACAGTGACGGTTGACGATGCTTCTTCAATCAGCGATCGGTATTATTCCTTCTTTTTTCTCCAAGGATCACAACAAAGGAAAAAATATATATATGTTTGGTATACGGCGTATCTAAGGTTTCCAAAGTCAAAAACCCCAATCACGATATTCACCTTCTTTCCAAGTCAAGATAAATAGAAATAACAAGCCTGCTCCTTGTTTCTTTTCCTTTAAAAACCGTTTGACCTCAAGTTTCAGAGACGACAGAAATAAAAAGAAATTTACCGTTAAAAAAATTAAATTCAACCCAAAAGTCCTTTTGTTTGACCAGTGATGTGCACAAAATGCAACATATAAATTACATCAATTGTGGCATAAAACTAACCCTTTTTAGTACTAATGTTGGAAAAAGTGTGTTTTTGTCTTCCTTTTGTATTTTCAGGATTAAATGAGCTCAAATGAACAAAAGAAGAAAAAAGGCAGCTAAATCTAACATAAATACAAGAAAAGGTACAAACGTGGCATGCCCGACCCTCCCCCCCCCCCCCCCAACAGCATCTTCCCAAGCAAAAACAAGAGAACAGAAGGCTGAACACGCCCCGTGCTCAGTGAGCACGGGGGCGTGCCCAAGTGTCAGCAGAAAAGACAAAGTTGTAGAAGCTTCTATCACCCACCACGGGGGCGTGCCCACTGGACACGGGGCCGTGGTCAACTCTAAGATTCGCAGAATCTAGGGAAATCTTGATAGTACAGATACGCTTCTGCACACGGGGTCGTGCTCAGCGGACACGGGGGCGTGGTCAACTAATGCAGACAAACTGCAATTAATGAAGAAAGAGAAGGAGGATGGACACAGGGCCGTGCCCGAGCTGCTGTTCAGGCTATAAATAGGGGTGCTTGGCTCATTTGCAAACCATCCCTTGGCACACCACCTCTCTCACACTTCACCCACCACCACCACCATCACAACACCATCATCCACCACCATCATCCATCATAGAGTGTGTGAGTCGTCTCGGGATCCAAGATTGATCGTAAGAGTTCTTGACAATCAAAGGCCATGTTTGCCTAAGTCTCTTACATCACTTGGTGAAGACAAGTGTTTAGTGTAATACTTTTTATTTTTAATCTTTTCGCACTTTTTATTTGGTTATGTATTAATGACTTTAATAACTAGTTTCTTATGTTAAAGGTGATTCTTCCTTATCGTTTGTCCGTGGTCTCTTGGCATTATTTTACTGTCTATATAAAATAAAAGATTTTCACCATTCATAACTCCACGGTCTATATGGAGATATGTTGGCTACCTGGTCGGGGGTTAAGGGAACGGTTTAGTAAGAGTCTTGCCTTGTTCAGTGTATAGATCCTGCAAAGACCTGGGTCAAATTTAGTAAGCCCTCCTTCAATACCCACCGGTATTGGATGGCGGGGGTCCAAACTCTTTGATCCCCTCATATGTAAGCTACTATTAAAACTTTAACCCGGCTACTTAGGACTGTATCCTTGCTGACTCAGACTACTTAGCCGAGGGTAACGTCACCTTCAAAAGAGGGGCCTACCACATTATGCATTAATAACTTAGTTAAATATCTTTCAATAATCCGACCCTTTAGGATTGTATCCTTGCTGACTCAAACTACTGGGTTGAGGGTAACGTCACCTTCAAAAGAGGGGCCTACTACAATAACTAAGAGAATCTCTTAAAAAGTGCAAAAGTGCGGAAATAATCAAAAGTTACACTACACAAGAGTCGGATCCAAGTGATTCATCTTGTCTATATGTTTTTACTTTTATTTTATTTTTCAGCATCTTAGTTAGTTTTATTTTTTTAGTTAAAAAACTTTTTTCTAACTTTTGATTTGATTAGACGTTGAGGATAAACCGGTATTAAAAGCTCTTGTGTCCTTGGACGACCTCGGTATCTTACCAACACTATACTACGCTCACGATGGGTGCACTTGCCCATATGTGTGTTTAGTGTTAGTAAATATCGTGTTTTATAAATTTAAAACTTGGCTAAAAAGTGTTAAATGGCTTAAAATATACATTAAAAACTATACGACACTTCACACGCATCACCAGCAAGTTACTTGACCCAAAGAAAAAAAAAAAACTCACTTTAATATCGTGCCACAAATTCCTTTATTGGAGTCTCGATTGAACAAACTTCAATCAAATGGAATAAATTTAAATTGTGAAACGTTACGTGAATCTAACAAGCCAAAGTTCTGATGCCACTTGTTAGGTCTTTAGTGGTGCAGCGGAATAACCGATTCACCACGAACACGCAATAATAAGTGAGAAAAATAAATCAAACACACGAACACGAGAATTTTACGTGGTTTGGTTCCAATGGGAAACCTACGTCCACGGGCTGCAACTAGGGATATTTTATTTAGCTTGTCAACGTTTACAATTACATAGATATGGATATATATAGAGACTATCTAGGCTTATAGGCTTGGTGAACAAGAAACCCTAACGAGTTAACTAATCATCCATATAATACAAGCCCGAGGACTTCATGCTCCAACTTGAGGGGTGTGTTGGGATTCGTATATATCTCTTGTCATATATGGAGATATATTTTGATTTTCTTACTATATTTTTGTTTCCTTAGGTTCTGTTTGTTTTTCAGACGTAAAAGTCTGTTGTCTGTGGACCACATCTGCAGGCATCTGCAGGAGAATATGTGGACCAAATGTCTGCAGTCTGCAAGGAGAAGAGGGTTTGTTTTTTTTCCTACAAAAGCTCTTCACACACAAGATCTATCTCTCTCTGCCTTCTCTCTCTGCCTTCTCTCTCTCTACAATCCGTCACCACCACTGCCCATAGCACCACCACCACCGCACCACCTCCGCCATCACACCACCGCCGCCGTCGTGAACAACATCAACAGCACCATCGCCGGACCTCCACCGTCGTCGCCGTGAACAACATCAACAGCACCATCGTTCTCTCCGTCACCGTGAACAGGTAGGTCGCCGGACCTTCTCCCCGTCGTTTCCTCTCTCTCTGACGCTCTCTCTCTCTCTCTATCTCGCCTTCCTCTCTCTCTCATCGTTCTCTCTCTCTCTCTACGGTTCTGATGGATGTGGGTGTAAGGGGGTGCTAGGAGAAAGGGGGTTGGGTGTGTGAGTGGGAGGGGAGGAGTGGTGGCGGTGGCAAGGGAGAAGGGAAGAAGAAGGGTGGGTCTGCCCTTTTAAGATCTGTTTGAAGACTGTGCAGATGTTTGAAGCTTTATTTCATAGCTTTTTTTTAAGATGTAAGAAGCTATTTTAAGATCTGTTGGAAAAAAAAAAAAAAAAAAACGGTCTTCAAGGCCTTATGTCTGCCCGCCTGCAGACATAAGCTTTTTGCAGATGTAATAAGCAAAAACAAACAGCACCTTATTCTCCTTTATTTATACCTTGGAACACATTGTAATTCAATTCATACAGAATGTATGAGATCAGCTTTGAACCATAAAATTGATACGACATTGGCCAACATCAGTCAAGGGGCCGAGGTGTAGCTCCCGAGCCAACAGAGGATTCATTTGTATTCATTAAGACACTTACTAGAATCACCCGTCAAAGCCAACAGACGAATCGGTTAATGCCAACCAATTTACTTGCTAAACCAACACATTAGCTCATGAAAAATTATCTTGTTACATCCAAAAGATGTGTTGGTTCGCCGAGTATACAAACACAATTTTTTCTCTACTTCTGGTGAAACTTAACCAGAAAAACGCATACTGGTGAAACATGGTCACCGGTTTGAAATCTATATGGTTCAGTTCACGATTTACGATTTAAAAACCAGGTTTAACAAGTTAAACTCATTGTATAAAAACACTAAAACTTGAAACCGACAGTGTAAACCAAATAGACCCCAAAACAGCAATCATAAAAACATTATCAAAAACAAACATATAAACATAACAAAACGATATTCATAACCTGATCAACAGTTCCACTGTTACAATAAGTACCACCGACACCGGTGCATTAACTAACCAAAAGCCACCAACCCCGACAACAAACGTACATCTTTTGATCAACAATGTACAAGTCATCAAAGCAGTTTAGCTCCGGATAAAGATTCCGCCTTTTTACTAAAAGAAGTTTCAATTTGAAGGCACCCACCAGAGGGTGTCTCTCTTTCTCCTAGTTAGGTGTTCCCTAAAACAATCAGTAAAAAAAGTACAAACTCTACCTTACTTTTTGTCACTTCTATACACAAACCGCCATTCGGTTTTTTTGGTAAACTACGCTTCCATGTTTTCGCTTGCATGCTCGCCTTGTTCAGCAATTTGTAAATTATCATCAAGGGCCGAACTCGGGTCCTTTTCTTTCTCATGGAGCTCATGGTCATTAAAATCATTAACATGTTCCGGGTCAACGGGTTCTGGGCCAATGGGTTCTGGGTCAACAGGTCCTAGGCCAATGGGTTTTGGGTCAACGGGTCCTGGGCCATTCGGTTCTGGGTCAACATGTTCCGGGCCAATGGGTTCTGGGTCAACATGTTCAGGGTCAACGGGTTTTGGGTCAACGGGTTTTGGGTCAACATGTTCCGGGCCAACGGGTTTTGGGGTTTCTTTAGATGAAACGGGTGAGCTTTCGGGTTTAATCTCATTATTGTTGGCAGGAATCAATGAGAGGATGTTCGGTTTTGTTTCTAGGTCAACCCAATGGTCTCCCACCCAATCTCTTGAAACCCTAATGTTCTTTATGTCTATGTCGAGAAACAAATTTTCACCTGTTGTCAACAAGAGAAAAACGAACAAATGAAAAAAGCACGTCAGAGACGAAAACAAAACATGATGAGGGTGTTTAGGTAGCGGGTCAAAACGGGTCAATTTAGTAGGACTAAACCAGGGCGTCAGACTCGGGTGGCCCAACGACAGTTTCTGGTCCATTTATAAAGTTTGACCCAACTCATTTGACTATGTTAAAAAGTTACCCGCTTTAACTCATTACTCAATCCGTTCGACCCGCCCATTTACCCACCTTTAGTGATCCTATATAGAGCTTACGCTAATAATATGGCTCAAGAAATATAAATCAAGAACAATATATAAAGCTAATTTTTTTTATTAAAATCAGAGTACAGTGCACACAGAATGATGGTCCCTATGGTTTACTAAAACTTTGTATTTAGTCCATAGTATTCCAAAAGTACACAGATGGTCCCTGTGGTTTGCATTTTGTAACACATTTAGTCCCCAGCCAACAAATCTCAAGGCTTTAGCATTTCTAAGTTAGGGACTAAATGTGTTACAAAGTGCAAACCACAGGGACCATCCATGTACTTTTGGAAAAAGATGGGGATTAGCTGCGTTACAAAGTGCAAACCACAGGGACCATCTGTGTACTTTTGAAAAGCTAGGGACCAAATCCAAATTTTTGATAAACCACAGGGACCATCCGTGTATTTTACTCTTAAAATCAATAACAGCTTACCAGGAACATAAACTTTAACGACTCCAGCACCAGATTCACCGATTCCGGTCACAACCCCTTCCCACCACCCATCACTCCACCATCCATCCACCGGAGAACCAACCTCGATTGCAAAATCCGCTTCCTCTTCTATGCGAGCGGGCCTTGCGGTGGGCCGGCCCAGGCATCTTATCCCAAGTTTATCGGGCATTGCCGATCTAGAAGCTGGAACCCATTCCTAAGTAAAAAAGAAAATAATAATAATAAGTAAAAAGCCAATAACAACATCAAGTTCTTTAAGAATCACACTAGTAAGAAAACTAGACGGTTATAACCATCCATTTATAGTTAATAACTTAATATACTCAGTAGAGTTAATTACTGTTTTCGTCCCTGTGGTTTGTCAAAAATCATTATTTCAGTCCATTAGTTTAAAAATTGCGATTTCACCTGTGGTTTCACTTTCGTAACCATTTCAGTCCACCTCGTAACCATTTCCGTCCCAGTACTAACAAAATAAATGGATTGAAATGGTTACGAAAGTGAAACCACAGGGACTGAAATGGTTACGAAAGTGAAACCACAGGGACTGAAATGGTTACGAAAGTGAAACCACAGGGATTGAAATCGTAATTTTTAAACTAATAGACTGAAATTGTGATTTTTGACAAACCACAGGGACGAAAACAGTAATCAACTCTACTCAATATAAGTTCTGAAATCTGAACTCCAAGAACCTGCGATAAAGATTTGGTTTTTGTTGTACAAATATAAGGGCTGTAATCGAGCTGAGCCAGGATGGGCTCGAGCTCGAACTTAAACAAGCCAGCTCGGCTCGGCTTGTTTATTTTATCAAGCTGAAAAGTTGAGCTCGAGCTCGTAAAATGTTCGAGCCAGCTTGAGCCCAATTGAGCGGGCTAGTTAATTTTTTTATTTTTTACAAGTATTATTAACATAAAAAATAATAAATAAAAAATTAACATAGACTTCTGTGTTATTTTTGTTCAATCTAATATTTTAAAGACAGAAAGGAATATTGAAAATATTATATGTATAATTTTTTTGATCTTTTTATATATTATTCAATTAATTAAACTTAAAATGTTAATACTTTAACCCCCTCCCGCATATTTAGTTTTAATACATTCAATATATGTATAAAATAAAATAATTCAAGCCAGCTCGTTTATATATTCGAGCCAAGCATTTTTCGAGTAAGCCGCAAGCTTTTTAAACACCCCTATGTATAATCGGTAACGGTATTCATTTGAGGGACAATTTCGACCCGTTCTACATTAAAATGGGTCAAATGTAGAGGTCATTTCAAACCATTTTTTACTTATAAAGGAAAGCCCCACAAAAAAGGAATGGTATAAACAAAATCATACCTCAAGATTACCGCTTCCATCTTCATCCTTCAAATCATCATACTGTACTTTTAACTGTCTCCTAGTAACTTGCATTATAGTGCATCTAAACCAACATCCTCTAATACCACTATCTAAGCTCAACAATTCTATCTTTTCATTAATCTTAAAAGACAATACATTTGCATCTCGGTTTTTCACATATGTCGGAATAAGCTTCCTTCTCAAAATCTCATATTTTACATCCATACAGGACGAATCACACGGTGCCACCTGTCGCCCTCTAGCACTCCTAGGCCTTTTAGCCCCCACCTTAACAACATCTCCGCCGCTAGTATCTTCATCTTCGAGAAAATCGGAATCCAGAACCAAAAAAACGGGTTGATCGAAATATCCACATAATTTACTCAATTTAAACGGTTTCACACGGTTGTTTTTAAACTGCCGCAAACAAAGATGGACCCGCGTCAATAAATCTTCCGGAAGCGTCGACACGCATTTATCGTAATGTTCACGGGCCAAAACAAGGGCCGGACCATCCACACACTCGACACTGATAACTTGTGCGTAAGGTGTAATGAAAACCTCTCGTGGGTGAGAGTTTTTAAGAGTAATGGCCGCTTGTACTTCTTTGCTGTGGTGAAACCATCTCACTTTGACTTTCTTTTGACCTTTTCGGTCTTCATACATATCTTCGAGATATGCAAGATGACGGATTTCTTCTTCAGACATAACGTAAACAAATGATTGTACCTGAAAATCACAAAAAAAAAAAAAAAAAAATCATATCATCGTTATTTAATATTATATATCATATCATTGTGTACATATATAGTGTAATCTGTAAGTAACAAATATAAATATTTATTACTAAACAAAGTAACGTGTCACTAGAATGGGTTCATGTGTAAGTGATATGTAAGAATAAAAACTGAAGAACTAAAAAAGGAAAAAATATAACAAAAGCTTACCGCTATTGTAATCCCATTCCTGCAAAAGGCTGGAAAATGTTTGAGTTGTTTACTGCAGGTCCACGCTACACCTGACCACACTATATCCGGTACTCGTAATTTTATATTTCTTGCAAGGCGATTCTGATACGAAGCACCAAATCTCGAAATGTGATCACTTTTAGGGGCTTCTGATTTAAATGGAAAAAAAAGACCGTTGTTAGCCAA
>NC_035440.2:104246702-104351161 GCF_002127325.2 Helianthus annuus | reverse complement strand
ATTTGGAAAGAAAGGAAAACTTGCACCTAGATACGTTGGACCATTCAAGATCGTCGAAAGAATCGGTAAGGTAGCCTACAGACTTGAGTTACCTCCTGAACTTGGAAATGTTCATCCAACCTTTCACGTGTCCAATCTCAAGAGGTGTTTAGCTTATGAAAACCTCCACATACCGCTTGACGAAATTCGTGTTGATAAAACACTGAAGTTTGTTGAGAAACCGGTAGAAATCATGGAACGTGAAGTCAAGTGGCTTAAACGCAAGCGCATTCCTTTGGTCAAGGTTCGTTGGGAATCTAAGCGTGGACCCGAGTTTACTTGGGAACGTGAAGATCAAATGAAGGCAAAATATCCGCATCTGTTTCCACGAGTTTCCTCTAAATAAATTTCGGGACGAAATTTCCACAAGTAGGGGAGACTGTAACATTTGTGTCTGTAATCATCATGAACAGTTCAATTATCAATAAAATAATGTAATTTGATCCCAATGTTTGTTTCATTGTGTTTTACATTTTTCATGTTTTGACTTTTATTCAATTCCAAACTCTACATCGCTTTCTGGAGAGTTATACGCTAACTAGTGCGTAAACGTACTCAGTTTAATGCGACAAATACTCCGGAACATCAACATATACTCAACGTACCTTAAATAACCTCTACATAACTTAGAAATAAGTTTTGAAGGCTTTGGTATAGCAAAAACAAGTTAATTCGCTTACAGGGACTAAACTTGACAAACTGTAAAAGTATGCCAATTTGAACTGTAACGAACATTCCGGAACATGTCCATAAGTTAAACATACCATAAATATCCTTTGCATAGCTTAGAAATAGGCTTTGAGGGGTTTGGTATGCTAAAATAAACTTTTGAGTCATTCAGGGACTAAAAGTGTCAAAAAGTGCACAAGTTTGCACTTTCGCGCATAACTTACGTTCTGAATACATCCGGACATCCAAAAATTTATGTAAGCATATATTATGCCTTAGTGTTTGGCATGAGAAAAATCCATTCGTCGCGTCATTTGGATCGTCTTTCACGCTTATGCGCATTCCGTCGTAATTAAGCGAACATCGCGATCGTACGGCCAAACGAACCGACATCCGACATATTTTTGGGCATGTTTCATGTCCACAATGTTTAGGCATCATTTTAGGGCCTTAAAGATGGCTTTACAGGTCTTAAAAGGGCTGGAAATAGCTTAAACACGCAACAGGGACCAAAAGTGTAAATTCTGCAAGTGGTGCAGATCAGAGGGGCCAGGCGGCCCGCGTAAGGATTGCCCAAAACATGAGGCGGGCCGCGTGAACATGTCTGACAGAAGATTTTGCATTTAATGCAGAATCTGGCCTTTCGTTCGATCAAAGGGCGATGCCTTTTCACCCAAATGAAGGGCCAAGGGTCAAGTTCACTGAATCTAACCCCTGGACACATGTACGCATGAGATCAAGGCACGATATTCGATAAAACGATCCTAACGGTTCCACCTTTCCTATAAATACCCCCCCCCCCATTTGAGTAAAAACCCACAAAATCAGATCTAAAGCTCTAAGTTGAAACCATTGTTTCATACCTGAGCTATTTGGTCTTGATTAGCACTCGGGGACCCTCCGTAAGTCTTCTTTCGCTCTTTTATTCGCTTTTCGAGTCCGAAAGTCAACGTTTTGTTGACTTTCTGCATTGACCAGCTTATGGTCGATGCGAAGTTCATGGAACTTCATAACGTGAGCGTGATCACGATGGTCATGGTCCGTAGTGACCATACCTACTGATCACCACGTTATCTAGGCTCGGTGACGAGTCGTAGTTTCGGCCAAAATGTGCATTCTTGCATATTTTGTAACCAAACTACTCGTGGGCATCAAAGCCGTTTGTTTTGATGCCAAACCTGTTTTCAAACTTAGTTAAGCATGTTCTAACATGCTTAGCTCGTCACTTTTAGTTTAGTGCTTATATAGGGTCGTAAGGTAAGCGATCTAAACCATCGCTTATCCTTTCGAACCCGACCCATTTGGTCGATCGCTAGGATCCGACCAAACACTTTAGGTGGCCATAGTTGTAGCCTTCCGGGGTTATACCTAGTGGTCACGATGTTAGGCGTTCCAGACGCGTTCTACGCGAACGACGCGTAAGGTAGCATAAGCTACCTAAACGGGTCGTGATGGACCGTAAGCACTTAGGCTAAGTTTCATTTTAGTATGTAGGCTTTGTTAAACCATATTACACGAGTCTCCATACTCGTTTGGTTTTCGAACCCGCGTACTGTCCAATCCTTCCGATTTGGTCCGGTATATTAACATAGCTACCTATTAGGTGCCGTTTGATATCCCGTGATCTTTAGCATTATCTGGTTATTATACAAGAACTCCAAAGCAATCTCAGGTGAGTACATTGAACCCCTCTTTTACTGTTTTCCAAACTGTTTTGGGGTGAAACACATGTGCCTATCTGTTACTTTCATGCTTTCCATGTTTTCACATCATATGCCTGCTATGTTGTTAGTACATTATAGTACATGATTTCATTACATTTCTTGCTAAGTATGCCCATTGTGTGCGTACTTAGTACATTGATTTACATTACATTTTCTGTTGCATATGTTTACTCAGCATATGGACACATTGATTTACATGAACATTTCTGCTGCATATGTTTACTCAGCATATGGGCACATTGATTTACATAACATTTCTGCTTAGTATGTTTACTTAGCATACTTAGTACAATTGTCTACATCACATGCCTTCATTTTGTTATGACATTTTGTTTGTTTAACATGGGACAATACATTCATTAACATTGATCACGCCGTTCGTTAGTAGGTAGTGGTACCATAGGAATTGACAACTCCCATTCCTGAAGTCCTGGGTTTGATAGGACTGGAAGGAATGACCGAATTCGATATACATAACTTAGATAAACCTTTAATTTGTTTAAGGGTTTATCGCCGCAGTCTCAAGGCTTGGATGTATGCATAGTTTACAATACCACATAAATGTTAATATCAATAGAGCATGCATTTTTCCACAGAACATAACGTTGATTTAAACCACGTTTTACTTCAACGACTTGTTTTGTGCATATGGTTTAAGTTGATACATTTTGCTTACCATACATGATACATTTTGGGATTACACATTACATGATTTACATTAACATAAACACGTCGACATTGACATACACATTTGGTCGTTTACATTTGAACATAAACATTTGACATGGTTTACAATAACACTTGACATTTGGTTTACACATGAACAATTTACATGGTGGATTGGTTTGGGTAAATGATTTAAGTAACGTGGCGTATGTAATATGATACAAACATGGTGGATACGCCGCTGGTACTTCCTATATATAAATGTTTGTATAATATTACATATCGTGGCGTTATCTAAGTCATTTCAGTTTAGACACATTACACTTTACATAAGTAACATATTCTTCACAAGACATTATTTTCACAAACAACTTATCTTATTCAACTCACTTTACTTGGTTATTCGTTTAACCTTGCATTTATCTATACATATCGTTTGATGTTATCGTTTTTCAAATGATTTACAAAGCAAAACAAATTACAAGGTTCATGACTGACTGTTATTAAACATTCTTTAAAACTCAAGTCATGAACCCCATTTTCACAAAACCTATGTATCTCACAGGCATTTTTATGCTGACGTACCTACTTTCACATGTGTTTTCAGGAGCTATTCCATAGGACGATGATCATGATTCTAGGGCGGACCTGTGCCTTAGAGCCTAAAAATGAAGTTTGAACTAGCTTAATTATGTTTTGATTTCCGTACTCTCTTTCCAGGACAATGTAACACCTTTGTTTATAAATAAAATACAACTTGTATGCCATGGTTATGAAACAATTTAATTCTGTCCACGACACTCCCCGGCGTTTCCGCCGCGGTTGCATGTTATACGCGGCCGGGGTGTGACACCATCACTCCGAGCGCAACGGAGGTACCTCAGGAAATAACCCACCCAACGGCTGCACCTACAAGCAGTTCTTAGGCTGCGAGCCCCTACATTTCGACGGCACTGGGGGTGCCGTAGCCTTCGTACGCTGGATTGAGAAGACGGACACTGTTTTGCGTGCGAGCAAATGCGCCCCAATAGATCAGGTCACGTACATTTCCGGGCTGTTCCGAGATGGGGCTCTGTCATGGTGGAAACTTCAGGTTCAGACAATGGGCGAGGCTGCTGCGTATGCTCTATCATGGGACGAGCTGAAAGAGCTAATGCATAAAAAGTACTGTTCGAGAACAGAAAGCCAGAAGGTAGAAACTGAGTTCTGGAACTTGAAGATGGAAGGTCCAAAAATAGCTGAGTATGTGGAGAAGTTCCAAGTTCTATCGCGTATCGTTCCTTACATGGTAGATCCGGAGTTTAAAAGGATTGAGCGTTTCATTTGGGGATTGGCACCCCAAATCATGAGCATGGTAACGGCATCAAAGCCTGCAACAATCTCTGAGGCCATCAATCTAAGTGTAGCCCTGACGGAAGAGGCAATCAGGATGAACAAATTTTCAGCCTCTGAGGAGAAGAAGGAGACTCGTGTAGAGTCATCTGGGGACAACAAGAGGAAGTTGGCGAATTTCAAACAGGGTACCCACTCGAGTAGCAACGCCAAGGCCAAAAAGAGAAAAGAGTACACGGGTATCCTACCAAAGTGCAACAACTGTCGACGTCACCATAACGGGCGGTGTAGATATGGAAAATGTGGTAACTGTGGCAAGGTGGGACATGTCAAGGAAACGTGTCGGTAAGGTACTGAACATGGAAATAGAGGTCAAGATGGTAACGGAAATCGCGGAGGAAATAACAACGACGACAACTATCAAGGCAGGGATGGTGACGATCAAAGCTGTGGCCAAGCATGTTTTAATTGCGGTGATGTGGGGCATTTCAGGAAGTATTGCCCTAAGAACACTCAGGCACGTGGATGAAAGCTCAACAGCGGGGATAGAATCCAAGCGTGGATATCGGTACGTCTCATAATAGTCCATGTTACGCTCTATTTGACAGTATTGTCAAATTTTAGCTTCAGAAAATATAGTTGTTTTAGTAGTAAGTAACCTAGATACCCTGTTCTCGATAGAACAAGCCTAACGGAAGCTTCGATGTGATAATTGGGATGGCCTGGTTGTCGAACAACCCAGTGGAGATTGTCCTCCGCACCCCGACGACGAACGGAGAAATGATTGTGATTCATGGAGCAGGATACGCTCCTACGGATTATCAGGCAAAGAAGACACAAAAATTTTCGCACAAAGGATGTGTTGCATTCTTGGCTCATGTCATGGAAAAAGAAGCCGAAGAACAAAAACCCGAAGATATCCGTGTGATTGGAGAATACCCCAAAGTCTTCCTCGAAGACTTGCCGGAATCGTCTCCTCAACGATTAGTCGAATCCCGCGTCAATTTAATTCCAGGCACTGCACCCGTAGTCAATGCATCGTAGCGACTTACATTTTCGGAGATGCAAGGATTGACAGAGAAGTTTTAGCAATGGATAGAGAAGGAAGATAACAGACCAAAATTCCCTTTTGGGGTAACCCTATTACTACTCGTCAAAAAGAAGGATGATGATTTTCAAATAAACATCATCTACCGGGAGCTGAACAAGCTGACGATCAAGAATAGATACCCTCTGCCAAGAATTGATGATCTGTTTGATCAACTGCAAGGTTCAAGCTTTTACTCAAAGATCGACTTGCGATCTGGATACCATCAGTTAAGGATATAAGAGGAGAGTATCCCAAAGACAGCTTTCAGAACTCGTTATGGGCACTACGAGTTTCTGGTTATGCCGTTTGGGTTGACAAACGCACCTGCAGTATTCATGGATCTAATGAATCGAGTTTGTAAGCCGTACTTGGATAAGTTCGTTATTGTATTCATCTATGATATTTTGATTTATTCAAAGACGAAGGCTGAGCACGAGCAACATTTAAGAGCCATTCTGGAGCTGCTAAAGAAGGAACAGTTGTATGCCAAGTTCTCTAAGTGCGAGTTTTGGCTACGAGAAGTGCAAATCCTTGGGCACATGGTAAATGGAGATGGAATCCACGTGGATCCAACCAAGATCGAGGCGATCAAGGATTGGGAAACGCCAAAGACGCCAACCGAGATTCGGCAATTCTTGGGTTTGGCTGGCTATTACCGAAGATTCATTGAGAATTTTTCAAAGATCGCTCAACCATTGACGCTCCTCACGCAGAAGGATAAGAAGTTTGATTGGGGAATCAAACAGGAAGGAGCATTCCAGATATTGAAAGGGAAGCTCTGCAACGCGCCAATCTCAGCACTACCAGAGGGTACGGATGATTTTGTGGTATACTGCGACGCTTCGCGTCAAAGATTGGGTTGTGTGTTGATGCAACGCCAAAAGGTTATTGCTTACGCAACACGTCAGTTAAAAGTGCACGAAAAGAACTATACCACTCACGATTTGGAGCTTGGCGCAGTGGTTTTTGCTTTAAAGATCTGGAGACACTACCTTTATGGTACGAAGTGTACAATCTTCACAGATCATAAGAGCCTGCAACATATATTCAACTAGAAGGAGTTGAATATGAGGCAAAGACGATGGGTTGAGTTGTTGAATGACTACGACTGTGAGATAAAGAATCATCCAGGGAAGGCGAATTTGGTCGCCGATGCCCTAAGTCGAAAGGAAAGGATCAAGCCCATAAGGGTTAGGGCTTTGGAGATGGTTATTCGAACCGATTTTCCTCTGCGCATTCATGCCGCGCAGAAAGAAGCTCTCAAGGAAAGAAACCTTGAAGAAGAGTATCTCCGTGGGATGGAGAAGTTAATGGTACCAAACAAGGAAGGAACGTTGTGTTTTGAGAAAAGGATTTGTGTTCCTTTGTTTGGAGGTCTAAGGAAGGTTATTTTCGATGAAGCTCACAAGTCACGGTACTCTATCCACCCTGGAGCGGATAAGATGTACCAGGATCTTAAAGATTATTATTGGTGGCCTAGGATGAAAGGCGATGTTGCTGTTTATGTGAGCAAGTGTCTAACAGGCGCCAAGGTTAAAGCGGAATACCAGAAGCCTTCAGGACTTCTGCAACAACCAGAGATTCCCAAATGGAAGTGGGAACAAATCTCCATGGATTTTGTTACAAAATTGCCAAGAACGCCAAGAGGCCATGACACTATTTGGGTAATAGTGGATCGATTAACAAAGTCCGCACACTTCTTGCCTATCCGAGAGAAGGATAATACGAGTAAATTGGCCGAAATTCACATGAGAGAGATTGTTACACGCCATGGAGTACCTCTCTCAATCATCTCCGATAGAGACGGAAGGTTCGTCTCAAGGATTTGGCAATCCTTCCAGGAAGCTTTTGGCTCAAAGCTGAATATGAGCATCGCGTTTCACCCGCAGACCGACGGTCAAAGCGAGCGGACAATTCAGACGTGGGAGGACATGCTGAGAGCGTGTGTATGGATTTGGGCGGTAGCTGGGATAAGCATTTACCCCTGGTTGAGTTTTCATACAACAACAGCTACCATACCAGTATTGGTGCCGCGCCATTCGAAGCTTTATATGGGCGCAAGTGCAGGTCACCGCTTTGTTGGTCTGACACATGTGATAGACAGTTGGTTGGTCCTGATGTAGTCCAGGAAACCACAGATAAGATTGCATAGATCCGAGATCACATCAGTGCAGCTCGTGACCGTCAGAAAGCCTACGCGGATCGAAGCAGGAAACCTCTAGAGTTTGAGGTAGGTGATATGGTTTTATTGAAGGTATCACCCTGGAAGGGTATGGCACGCTTTGGGAAGCGTGGGAAGTTAAATCCGCGGTATATTGGCCCGTTCAGGATTCTGGAAAGAATTGGGTCCGTAGCATACAAGTTGGATCTACCTGCTGAACTAAATGGAGTTCACGATACGTTTCACGTATCCAACCTAAAGAGAAGTTCAACGTAAGATACCGTTGTCATTCCTACTGACGAAATTCATGTTGACGACACGCTCCACTTCGTTGAAGAACCCGTTGAGGTCACGGATTGGAAAGTGAACAAGACCCACCGGAGCAGTGTCAAGCTCGTCAAAGTTCGTTGGAATGCCAGACATGGTCCTGAATTCACCTGGGAGCGTGAGGACCGAATGAAAGAGAGATGCCCCCACTTATTTCCTAAGAACCCTGCTTCTACAAGCAGAACTTAAAATTTCGGGACGAAATTTTTCTAACGGGGGAAGAATGTGACAACCCTCACTAAACCAGGTATCCGTACGACATAACTAATAATTAATTGCTGCTTAAATATTGTGCTTACTTGAAATTGATGATGAACTGCTACTTGACTGTAGATACTTGTACATACTTGCATCATACTCTATTTGCTGTCACTACATTATTTACATACTGAACCTTAGTGACAAACATGATGCACAAAAGCACAGTAGCACCATGAACGGATAACCTATTGAACATGCTGATAAAACCAGCATCAGGCAGATACTGCCTCTAAGGCCTGTATGAGCCAGAAATATTTTACTACACCCGTAGTGAGTGTAGGGATACAAGGGTTGTAGGACTGCGTCTCTAGGAATAAGTTACGATGACTGGATGTGCCTAAAACATACACTGAGCACAAAACACAGCACTTTAATGAACAATTCAGCTTCTAGCTGGCTAATAAAGTGCCAAAACATGAGAAAATATTACTAGACACTTCCCAAAGTGTCGGGAATAAGATGTGTCACTAAAAAGGACATTAACGACACTTAAAAGCTTTATTAAGCGCTTTAACGGATTACTATCCAACCGAACAACCGGACTATACCCGGAACATAAAAATATTGACATTAACATTATTTATCTTTTTCTGAGCCAGTTAGGGTCCCTGAACACCCTAACACCCGCGTTAAAACACATCGCATAACTAACCAAGTTAATCCCTAGACTTAACAAGGTTAACCTAACTAAATACTTAACATTTGGTTAGATTCGAACTAGGTACCCCCCCCCCCATTACAAACCGTCCCCATGTAGGGGGGACACCCCTTGTACTTTGTAGATTATAATAATCTAACTTGTCTAAAATCAATTAGACACAAAGTCCATTGGATAAACATGTTGAGATTGTCTATAAGTACTAGTGATGGCACATTAGAACTTACACTCCATACAACATCCACCAAACTCTCTCCCTCTCCTCTCTACATATCACGGCCGAACACCCCCTTGGCCCATCCATCCATTTTCGATTTTTATCTTGCAAGTTCCAAGCTATACAAGTGTTACGGGTCACATACGAGGAGTCTTGGTGCAAACGGAAGGCGAAGGACCTCACTCTCTTGGTTTTATCCACGCATTTTGCGCGTAGATTCTTCCCTAGCCTCAAGCTAGAGGTATAATGCTTAAAACGCTTACTTGAACTAATCTAAAGTGGTTAATACGATGTGTAACGATTAAAACTCGAAATCTTACGAAATGAAGCATTAAAGTCTACTAAAAACATGAAAAATGATGGTTAAAAGCTCACTAGTTGTGTAAATGTTGTAGTAATTGAAAGTGGTGATTATTTAGACCCGATCTATGTTGTGGTAGCTCAGATCATCATTTAACCCGGTTTGGTTAAGGTCATGGATCTTGACATAAGCTTGTTTTGAGTAGAACAAGGGTTAAAAGGTGAAACTCTACCACACGCGAATCATGAACTTGTGTAAAAGTGTTTTACTTGTGGAATAGTGATTGGAACTAGCAGATCTACGTATCTGCAAGTGGTATTTTCAAAGGACCAAGCGTCAAAGAAAATCATGTTTTCTAAAAATAGATCTTACATTAACAAGCATGATTTTTATAAACCACAAGTGTGTAAACACTTGTGAAATGAAAAGTTTCGACAAAATAACAATCTTTGTAAAAGATGACGAGAAGTTGTAAAGATGGAATTACTCTAAAAACGAGGTTTTTACGAGATCAAATTACCTTATATAAAGATCCACAAAATGTAATGGGATTTACACTATAGTTTCGGAAAAACTACAAGTTCATGTACTTATGCGATTTACATACTTGTCGACTAGTGTGATGTGTCGGAAATTGTTTGATTAAATAAAGAAGTTGTTGAAATTGATTTAGTAAAAGAAAATGATACGCTTGAAAGCGTGGCCACCTCCAGTTACAGAGGAAACTCTGGCGAAATTTTTCTAAAAACCTAACACTTAGAATTATTTTCACTACAAGTGTTAGAATCATTTTTAACATGTTTTCAAAATATATTTCGCCACGACTTTGTTTACAAATATTCGGAGGTGGGATTTTCACAAAAATTAAACGCGATTAAAATATATTTGGTAAGTATATATTTTCACAACATTGTTTATGATTATTTTGTGAAAATACACAGATATTATTTTTAGAGTAAAAATAATATTTACGAACGTTAACGGATCCAAAATAATACGAACGCCTCTACGATAACATATAAGTTACACCGGTAATTATTATTATTACCACCCAATCGTTAAAACGTAACTTACGCATTACGGAAATATTTATGAACGCGTAATTTTGTCGACGTATTATTTATTGGGGAAATTATGTGAAATGAAAATATAATATTTTTGAGAAAAATACTTATATTTTGGAATTGGAAATAAATGTATATTAAGTGAGACTTAATGATATAATTCAAACACACATGTATTAAATCCCCCATCCTTGGGAAGGAGATTAACTACCAAGTATATACGAAAAGTAAACACGGAATAGTTGTCTAACTATTTCCCAAAAACTTAAACTATAAAGCTAAGGCACGGCCATCCGTCTAATAGAATTAGCACATGTAGGTCGTTGCTCAGCTGCCCGATTTGGAGTACTTGGTAGAGACGCACCGACTGTGAGTTCATGTCCCCCTTTTCTCTTAACTGTTTTTAGTTTTCTAAACTACGGGGGTGAAATACATGTTACATACAGCTACGGACAATTATGAATGGTATGGTCAGCTAAGGAAGGAACTGTTAGGTTATGTGATTGGGTAGGCGAAATCTTAAGAACATTAGTCCTCGTAGTACGATCGAGGGATAGAAGTGATAGGCCTATTTGAGCATAACAAACCCCACCCATGAGCCCTAAGGTTGGACCATGCGGTGACCTTGACTTAACACCACCCATGCGCCCTAAGGTTGGACCATGTGGTGACGTTTTCGTAACACCACCCATGCGCCCGCAGGTTGGACCATGTGGTGACCTTGTCCTATCCCCTCCCATGCGCCCGCAGGTTGGACCATGTGGTTACACATTACCTGATATGTTTCCTTATTTGCTCTCATAGCAGAGTTTACAAAATATTCACACTTACAATGATTATAAAGGTTTATTCGCGCGCACATACTAAACGCATGAACTCGCTCAACATTTTTGTTGATTTTTCAACTTACATGTATTTCAGGGAATTAAAGGATCTGGCGCGGTATGACACGTTTTCCCGCTGCACTAGTTACGAGGTCATCCGGGTTTGGGGAATGTGACTCTTTCCTGGACAAGTCACAGTCCTTAAACTGTGTTTATGTCATGTTGATGTTTATGTTTGTTAAGACAATGTTGTTGTATTTGGTTTTTAAAAACTTAATTAAATGGATGATCTTGCATGGTTTTATTTCATATAGCTTTGTTATGGTTAAGCTATGGTATTAAGAAGTCACACCAAATTAACCACGCTTCCGCAAAGCCAGGGTGTGACATAATTTACATTACCTTTTCATGCTATGTATGTTCATCACACTAGTACATTGTTTTACATCACATCACCTGCTATGTATGTTCATTTTGTTCATACTTAGTACATTCACATCACATCACATCACATGCTTACATTTTGGTATGACATTTGGTTTGTTTAAATGGGACAATGTACATTCAATAACATTGATCACGCCGCTCGGTAGTAGGTAGTGGTACCATAGGACTTGACAACTCCCATTCCTGAAATCGTGGGTTTGTTTGGGTGGAAGGAATGACCGAATCCGAATACATTTCTAGGTGGACCTTAGACTTTGTGCTAGGGTTTAATCTATAGTAGCAAGGCTTGAATGTATGAATTTTCACAATACCGCATAAATGTTTATATCAGTACAGCATGCATTTCCACAAAACATAACTTTGATTTAAACCAAGTTTTACTTCAATACTTGTTTTGCGCATTTCACCTATGGTTTAGTTGATGCATTTTCACTAGCCATACATATCATTTTGGTTATACATTACATGATTTACATTTTGACATAAACATTTGACATGTTATTCAATACAATTGGCAATTGGTTTAAACATCGACATTTCACGTTGGTGGTTTGTTTGGGTAAAGTGGTTTAAGTAACGAGGTGTGTGTAATATGATACAAGCATGGTGGATACGCCGCTGGTACTTCCTATATATAAGTGTTTGTATGATATTACATATCGCAACGTTGTTTAAATCATTTCAGTTTAGACATATAACATATTTTTCACAAGACATTATTTTACAAACAACTTATTTTATACAAACTCATTTTTCACTTGGTTATTCATTTAACCTTACATTACTCTTTTACATATCATCTACCTTATTATCGCTTTTCAAACATTTTATAAAAGTAAACACTTAAACTGGATTCATGATAAGTTTTCATTAAACATTTTCTTAAAACTAAGTCATGAATCCTATTTTCACAAAACCTATGTACTCGCCAGCATTTTTATGCTGATATATTTTCACATGTGTTTTAGGTACAATAGTTGATGATATTTGATGATGATATTAATGCATGCTCACGTAGGATTGGACAAGGCCTTAGTGACATTAAAAGATGCAAGACTAGTTAACTATGTTATATTTTTCTTTGTTGTTAAGACGATTGTAATACATTTAATCCAATAAAACAAAATTTCAATTTTTCATGTGTTATGAAACAATGATTCTGTTACAACACTCCCCGACGATTCTGCCACGTTTTGTTGTTTTACGTGGTCGGGGCGTGACAGAAAAGTTGGTATCAGAGCTCATGGTTATAGGGAATTAGGTTATTAGTAATTCTATGACCTAGTCTATAACTTTTCTAGGACCCTAACGCGAGTTTACTTGCGTTTAGTCATAAAACAATACCGTCACCTATCCTTAGGCGACAACCACAAGAAGAACATAAATTTCAAAACCGCTTTGAAAACTAATCATCTGTTCTAGTATGATTGATTACTAGGTTTTGAACCCTCTAAGTTTTCAAATCTCGTCAAAGTTTGGGTCTTTTGATGTGAACACGTGCAAACTGGAAGGGTGAACGCCTGTACTCTGAGTTTTCTGTCTAAGGCTAGAGTGTTCGTACAAATCCGCAGTATCGGACCAGTCACTCTTACCTGGGAACTCTTGGGGTGAGTGTTCACTTATAGGCAAGCATGTCTTCAGCGATACATTATTATGACCCGCTCGCTTTGATTTGTCACCGTCTCATTTGTTTGCCTTAGGTAACAAACAAATGATCGCAATTCGTATGCATTGCCTTTCTGTTTTGTTTATCCGATAACATTTCACTTGTTGCTTCCTATATTTTTCATTTTCTTCTTGAATGTCTCTTCATCTCAACAAACGGTCAAATGTCCGAGCAAACAGCCAAATTTGCCCAGCAAATAGGCAAAGTGATTCTGAAGTCCGTGGATTTAGGTATTGCCATGTCTCGCCTCAAAAATGGAGCCACTCAAGAGTCACTGAGGAAAGTAGAAGTCAAGCCTACACCAAAATCAAGGAAGCGTAAGGCTTCAAAGAAACCCGCAGCAGTTGCACCTAATCCAGCAGGACCTAGCCAAGAGGCAACACCACCTGCTAAGAAGCAATACAAGGGAACGGAACCACTATGCGACAAATGTAACGGGCATCACCAAGCTCACCTGTAGTGTCGTGTGTGTGTACCATGTGGGCGAATTAGTCACCTGGTAAGTACTTGTCGAATCAACCCAAGCCAAGGTGGTCCAAGTCAACCACAAGACAACCCTATCCAAGCTCGTTATCCACGTGGATCGTGCTACAACTGTGGCGAAACGAGCCATTTCAGGAACAAATGCCCAAAGATTGTCAATGCAAATCCAACCCTTGGATGAGCATTTGGCCGAGCAAAGGATGTTGCTGTCTTATGCCTTTGTTTCTTTTGTTTTCTTATATTGTGAAACAATCTGTTTTGTTCATAAATAAAAGTCGTTGTTCGCAATTCTGATATACAAATGTAGTTACATGTGTGTATGGCATTTCCCTATGATACCTACGTCAAGGAGCTATGCTCTTTACAAACTACTCTTGTGATTCTCCCTTTCAAGTGATCGCTTATGATTTCCTCGAAATTTTAAATACTCGTTTCATTCTAGGAGACGAAGTACAAGAAATAAGGCAAAATTCTGAGTAATCGTGCTTTTTGCACATCTGTACCTTTGAATCCTTGGTTAGATAACTAAGGGTATTTTCAAATCTCATACCCATTACGTTCTGATTTTTCAACATGCATAACATAAGTTTTCAAAACAACCTTCATGATTTCAAAAACATTTTGTATATATAAGTTCGAAAACATTTTTAAATTAGTATATTTACCTAACATATCAAATGCATGATTTCAAAAGCATTGTCTATATTTTCAAAAACAACCTCCATGATTTCAAAAACATTGTCTATGTTTTCAAAAACAACCTTCATGATTTCAAAATGTTATTAATACAGTATAATTACTTATATCAAGTGCATGATTTCAAAAGCATCATTCATGTTTTCAAAAACCTTATACATAATTTCAAAATTCATCTCGCATGATTTTAAAACATTTTTATAAATATACCTACCTAATACACCTACTTTATGATTTCAAAAAGTATTATATATAAGGTTTCCAAAAACATTGAACACATTTTAGAACCCCATGCATAGGTTTCAAAATATTTTCCTCATACATTGACTTAACCTTCAAATTCCGCTTCATATGTCGCCTTGGCATGTCTAGCATCTCAACTTCATAAGCATTTTTACTTCATGTTTCGACTTAAGCACATCCAGTGCAAGGTTTCAAAACATCTTCAACTTCTAAAATCCATATGGGATCTTTTTATCTACACGATTAGACCCTTGTGGATGATTATCATTCAAATCAGAGTCCTTAATTGGATTCCTTGTGTACCTTAATTCGAACTTTTCGGTTCCTTATAATCAAAATCGAATTTTCTCTTTAAGATCTTTCTATCTTCATAGATAGATTCTTGATAATGTTTAAAGTAACAAATGAAATCCACGGAATGGATTCCTAGTGTGCTTTAAATACTTGTGCGCAATTAACAAAATGATAACAAATTTAAAAATCAAGTTAAACAATTTATGTGATTATGTGTTTATGCATTTTGTGTTTTCTTTTATGCATCTTGTGTTTTTAAATACTCTGGATATTCGTTATCCAAATCCTCGTAGAATCTTCCATATCGTCATATGAGTGATTCATAGTAGGATATCAAAAGGTACTACGATAAATCCTTAATGGGCTTCTACATGATAGTCAAGAGCCTTGGATTATATAGTACCATTCCATGATTCAAAAGAGACCCTTTGAGTGGTCTAGTCAAAGGATTGATTCAGAATTTGGTTAAGAATAACATGTGATGATATAAGGTGAAAAGACTCCTTGGCGGTCTAGAGATCATTTATTGACTTAATTAAAAAGGACCCTAGTATGGTCTAGTCACAATCATCACAAGCTCGTTCATTGTTTTCCTCCCCTACACATTATAAGATGCAGTACATGACTATGCAAGGAATTACGTAATTATGGATGCATACATAATTACGAGGTTCAGTGCACGGAAACCATGGTAAGACTTATTATGTGTAAGAACCAATAGTGGCAACCATAACAAAATGTGAACAATGTAATAGAGGTACGGTGGACGCACCAATAACACTTTATATACTTGTATATAAGTGTCCCTCTCACATTTCAAGCATGATGTTATTTAAAGTTACTACAAGTTCAGAACTCTAACCAGTATTGTTCGATCTTTTCAACTTCATATTTCAAGCTCTCACAAGTTTCCTCTAAATAAATTTCGGGACGAAATTTCCTGAAGTAGAGGAGACTGTGACACCTGTGTCACTTCAGCCATCAAACAAATACCAAACCAATGAAATATTGTATTTCATACTTGGGATTTGTATAAACATGTGTATCATTTGCACATATCAACTCTTGTTCGATTTCGGGCTCTAAATCGCTTTCTGGAAGGTTATACGCGCACTGATTTGTAAATATAACCAGTTTAATGCAACAAACACTCTGGAATAGTGACATAGGCTTAACATACCCTAAATAACCTTTACATAACTTAGAAATAAGTTTTGGAAGGTTTGGTATGCCGAAATCAAGTCTATTCGTTTACAGGGACTAAATATGACAAACTGCGAAAGTATGCCAATTTGAACTGTAACGAGCATTCTGGAACATGATCATAAGTTAAACATACCCTAAATATCCTTTACATAGCTTAGAAATAGGCTTTAAGGTGTTCGGTGTGATAAAATAAACTTTATGCTCAATCAGGGACTAAAAGCATCAAAAAGTGCATAAAGTTTGCATTTTCGCGCATAACTTACGTTCTGAATACATCCGGACATCCAAAAATTTATGTAAGCATTAAAATATTTTATTTTAGTGTTTGTCATAAGAAAAATCCATTCGTCGCGCAATTTGGATCGTTTTTCGCGCTTATGCGCATTCTGTCGTAATTAAGCGAACATCGCGATCGTACGACCAAACGAACCGACATCCGGCATATTTTTGAGCATGTTTCATGTCCACAATGTTTAAGCATTATTTTAGGGCCTTAAAGTTGGCTTGACGGGCCTTAAACATGTCAAAATGAGCTTTAAAACACATCAGGGACTGAAACTGTCAATTCTGAAACATATAGATAGTCTGGGACACTCAGGCGGGGCGCGTAAGGTTCCATGTGTGTCTTACGCGGGCCGCGAGGCCCTCCCAGATGTGCAAAAATCAGTTTTTCCAGCTGTTAACAGCTGTTATACTCTCAAAACCCAATTGCAAATGGTTTCCAGCAATCAATGGGCTGAATCTAGGGGCTCCAATGGTTTCATAAAACTATGGGCTTGATGTGTACGGCTAGGATTGAATCTCGGATAACGAGGAATTATCTTAACGGTTCTACTACACCTATAAATACCCCCTCCATGTTGCACCTCATTTCCTCACATTTGAATCTGACTCTACACTCTCTAAGTGGAAGTATATGCTTCCTACCTGAGAGTGAATTGGGTCAAATCTTGCGGGGACCTTCTGTAAGTTTTCTTTCGCGTTTTTTATTCGTTTTAGCGTTAAAGTCAAACTGTGTTTGACTTTCTGCATTGACCAGTTTATGGTCAACGCGAAGTTCGTTTGAACTTCATAACGTGAGCGTAATCACGATGGTTATAGTCCCTAGTAACTATACCTACTGATTACCACGTTATCTAGGCTCAGTGACGAGTCGTAGTTTCGGCCAAAATGCGTTTTCTCGCGTATTTTGTAACCAAACTACACTAGAGTATCAAAACCGTTTGTTTTGATACCAAACCTGTTTTCTAACTTAACTAAACATGTTCTAGCATGTTTAGCTCGTCACTTTTAGTTTTGTGCTTGTTTAGGGTCATAAAGGTAAGCGATCTAATCAATCGCTTATACTTTCGAACCCGACCCATTTGGTCGATCATTAGGGTCCGACCAAACACTTTAGGTGACCATAGTTGTGTAGGGAATAACCTTCCGAGGTTATACCTTATGGTCACTTCGTTAAGTAGTTGTATTATAGGTAGTTTATATGCCTTAGGAAAATTACCAAAATACCTTTTTTACGCATAAATTTTGACATCTAAACTGATTAGGTAACTATATTAGACATGTTAAGGCATATTTTACTTGTCATAGGACTATTTAAGCGTTCCGAACGCGTTTTACGCGAACGACACGTTAAAGTAGCATAAGCTACCTAAACGGGTCGTAAGCACTTAGGCTAGGTTTCATTTTAGTATCAGGGCTTTGTTTAACCATATAATATGAGTTCCAATACTCATTTGGTTTAAGAAACCTCATACTATCCAATCCCCCGATTTAGGTCCGGTTATTTATGTAGTTATCTATATAGGGTGTCGTTTGATTTCGTGATCCCTCTAGCTTTGCTTGGTTGTTGTTCAAGACTTCTAAGCACCCTCAAGTGAGTACATAGTCCCCTCTTTTACTGTTTTCCAAACGTTTTTGGGTGAAACACATGTGCCTACTTGTTACTTTCATGCTTTTCATGTTTTCATATCATATACTTGCTATGTTCACTAGTACACTATTAGTACATGATTTCATTATGTTTTTGCTATGTATGTCCTTTGTTGCATACTTAGTACATTTGATTTACATTACCTTTTCATGCTATGTATGTTCATCATACTAGTACATTGTTTTACATCACATCACCTGCCTATGTATGTTCATTTTGTTCTACTTAGTACATTCACATCACATCACATGCTTACATTTTGGTATGACATTTGGTTTGTTTAAATGGGACAATGTACATTCATTTACATTGATCACGCCGCTCGGTAGTAGGTAGTGGTACCATAGGACTTGACAACTCCCATTCCTGAAATCCTAGGTTTGTTTGGGTGGAAGGAATGACCGAATCCGAATACATTTCTAGGTGGACCTTAGACTTGTGCTAGGGTTTATTCTACAGTCGCAAGGCTTGAATGTATGAATTTTCACAATACCGCATAAATGTTTATATCAGTACAGCATGCATTTCCACAAAACATAACTTTGATTTAAACCAAGTTTTACTTCAATACTTTGTTTTGTGCATTTCACCTGTGGTTTAGTTGATGCATTTTCACTAACCATACATATCATTTTGGTTATACATTACATGATTTACATTTTGACATAAACATTTGACATGTTATTCAATACAATTGGCAATTGGTTTAAACATCGACATTTCACGTTGGTGGTTTGTTTGGGTAAAGTGGTTTAAGTAACGAGGCGTGTGTAATATGATACAAGCATGGTGGATACGCCGCTGGTACTTCCTATATATAAGTGTTTGTATGATATTACATATCGCAACGTTGTTTAAATCATTTCAGTTTAGACATATAACATATTTTTCACAAGACATTATTTTACAAACAACTTATTTTATACAAACTCATTTTTCACTTGGTTATACATTTAACCTTACATTACTCTTTTACATATCATCTACCTTATTATCGCTTTTCAAACATTTTATAAAAGTAAACACTTAAACTGTATTCATGACAAGTTTTCATTAAACATTTTCTTAAAACTAAGTCATGAATCCTATGTTCACAAAACCTATGTACTCGCCAGCATTTTTATGCTGATATATTTTCACATGTGTTTCAGGTACAATAGTTGATGATATTTGATGATGATATTAATGCATGCTCACGTAGGATTGGACGAGACCTTAGTGACATTAAAAGATGCAAGACTAGTTAACTATGTCATATTTTTCTTTGTTGTTAAGACGAATGTAATACATTTAATCCAATAAAACAAAATTTCAATTTTTCATGTGTTATGAAACATTGATTCTGTTACAACACTCCCCGACGATTCCGCCACGTTTTGTTGTTTTACGTGGTCGGGGTGTGATAGAAAAGTTGGTATCAGAGCTCATGGTTATAGGGAATTAGGTTATTAGTAATGCTTTGACCTAGTCTATAACCTTTCTGTAACATTTGTGCTTGTAATCATTGTGAACAGTTCAGTTATCAATAAAACAATGTTATTTTATCTCAATGTTTGTTTGGTTGTGTTTTGCATTTTTCATGTTTTAACTTTTGTTCAATTTCAAACTCTACATCGCTTTCTGGAGAATTATACGCAAACTAGTACGTAAACGTACTCAGTTTAATGCGACAAATACTCCGGAACATCAACATATACTCAACATACCTTAAATAACCCTTACATAACTTAGAAATAAGTTTTGAAGGCTTTGGTATGGCAAAAACAAGTTAATTCGCTTACAGGGACTAAACTTGACAAACTGCGAAAGTATGCCAATTTAAACTGTAACGAACATTCCGGAACATGTCCATAAGTTAAACTTACCATAAATATCCTTTACATAGCTTAGAAATAGGCTTTGAGGGGTTTGGTATGCTAAAACAAACTTTTGGATCATTCAGGGGCTAAAAGTGTCAAAAAGTGCACAAGTTTGCACTTTTGCGCATAACTTACGTTCTGAATACATCCGGACATCCAAAAATTTATGTAAGCATCCTTATATTATGCCTTAGTGTATGGCATGAGAAAAATCCATTCGTTGCGTCATTTGGATCGTCTTTCGCGCTTATGCGCATTCCGTCGTAATTAAGCGAACATCGCGATCGTACGGCCAAACGAACCAACATCCGGAACATTTTTGAGCATGTTTCATGTCCACAATGTTTAGGCATCATTTTAGGGCCTTAAAGATGGCTTTACGGGCCTTAAAAGTGTCGGAAATGGCTTAAACACGCAACAGGGACCAAAACTGTAATTTCTGAAACTATGTGCAGATCAGACGGGGCCAGGCGGCCCGCGTGAGTTTGGCCTGCATATTGAGGCGGGCGCGTGGGACTGTCAGACAGATTCAATGTATGCATTTAATGCAGTTGGCCTTTCGTTCGATCAAGAGGCAATGCCCTTTCACCCAATCAAGAGCCAAGGGGCATTTTCTGACTTACCACAACATTTCGACAAGTGTACGCACGAGATCACGGCATGATATTCGATAAACGATCCTAACGGTTCCACTTTTCCTATAAATACCCCCCCCCCCTTGATGCAAAACCCACACAATCTGATCTAAAGGCTCTAAGTTGGAACCATTGTTTCATACCTGAGCTATTTTGATCTAGATTAGCATTCGGGGACCCTCCGTAAGTCTTCTTTCGTTCTTTTATTCGCTTTTCGAGTCTGAAAGTCAACGTTTTGTTGACTTTCTGCATTGACCAGCCTATGGTCAACACGAAGTTCATGGAACTTCATAACGTGAGCGTGATCACGATGGTTATGGTCCGTAGTGACTATACCTACTGATCACCACGTTATCTAGGCCGTAAGCACTCGTTTGGTTTACGAACCCGCGTACTATCCGATCCTTCCGATTTGGTCTGGTATATTGACATAGCTACCTATTAGGTGCCGTTTGATATCCCGTGATCTTTAGCATTATCTGGTTATTGTACAAGAAATCCAAAGCAATCTCAGGTGAGTACATAGAACCCCATTTTCTACTGTTTTACAAACTGTTTTGGGGTGAAACACATGTGCCTATCTGTTACTTTCATGCTTTACATGTTTTCACATCATATGCCTGCTATGTTGTTAGTACATTATAGTACACGATTTCATTACATTTTATGCTATGTATGCCCATTGTGTGCATACTTAGTACATTGATATACATAAACATTTCGGTTGCATATGTTTACTCAGCATATGGACACATTGATTTACATGAACATTTCTGTTGCATATGTTTACTCAGCATATGGGCACATTGATTTACATAAACATCTCTGCTTCGTATGTTTACTTAGCATACTTAGTACAATTGTTTACATCACATGCCTTCATTTTGTTATGACATTTGGTTTGTTTAACATGGGACAATACATTCACTAACATTAGCTACGCCGTTCGTTAGTAGGTAGTGGTACCATAGGAATTGACAACTCCCATTCCTGAAGTCCTGGGTTTGATAGGACTGGAAGGAGTGACCGAATTCGATATACATAACTTAGATAAACCTTTAATTTGTTTAAGGGTTTATCGCCGCAGTCTCAAGGCTTGGATGTATGCATATTTCACAATACCGCATAAATGTTAATATCAGAAGCGCATGCATTGTTTCGCAAAACCTAACGTTGATTTAAACCATGTTTTACTTCAACACCTTGTTTTGTGCATTTTACATATGGTTTAAGTTGATACATTTCACTTACCATACAAGATATATTTTGGGTACACATTACATAATTTACATTGAACATAAACACGTTGACATTGACATACACATTTGGTGGTTTACATTGAACATAAACATTTGACATGGTTTACACAATAACACTTGACATTTGGTTTATACATTAACATGTTTACATTGATGGTTTGGTTTGAGTAAGTGATTAAGTAACGAAGCGTGTGTAATATGATACAAGCATGGTGGATATGCCGCTGGTACTTCCTATATATAAGTGTTTGTATGGTATTACACATCGTAGCGTTATTTGAATCATTTCATTTTGAGATATAGAACATTTTATACAAATAACACGCTTCTCACAAGACATTGATTTACAAACAACTTATCTTATTCAACTCATTTTACTTGGTTACTCGTTTAACCTTGCATTTATCCATACATATCATCTGATATTATCGTTTTTCAAATAATTCACAAGACAAAGCAAAATACGAGGTTCATGACTAAACATTTTCTCAAACATAAGTCATGAATCCCATTTTCACAAAAACTATGTATCTCACAGGCATTTTTATGCTGACGTACCTACTTTCACATGTGTTTTCAGGAGCTGTTCCATAGGACGATGAACACGACACGAGGGCGGACCTGTGCCTTAGAGACTAAAAACTGAAGATAGAACTAGAATAACTGTGTTTTGAATTCTGTACTTCCTTTTAAGACAATGTAACACCCTTGTTTAATAAATAAAATGTAACTTTAATTTCCATGGTTGTATAACAATTAATTCTGTCCACAACACTCCCTGGCGTTTCCGCCGCGGTTGCATGTTATACGCGGCCGGGGTGTGACAGAAGAGTTGGTATCAGAGCCATTGGTTATAGGGAATTAGGTTATTAGTAATGCTTTGACCTAGACTATAACTTTCTAGTACCCTAACACAAGTTATCTTGTGTTTAGAGTTTAAAACATGCACATCACCTATCCTTAGGTGATAACCACAACGGGAACTTCGGTTCCGAACCCGCTTTGAAAATTAATCATCTGTTCTAGGATGATTGATTACTAGGTTTTGAACCCTCTGTTATAAGGTTTTGAACCCTCTGTTATATGGTTTTGAACCCTTTGGATTCTCAAAAATCTCGTCAAAGTTTTGGGTTAATAGTGTGAACACGTGCGAACTGGAAGAGTGAATGCCTGTACCCTGGGTTTTCTGTCTAAGGCTAGAGTGTTCGTACAAATCCACATAATCGGACCAGTCACTCTTACCTGGGAACTCTTGGGGTGAGTGTTCACTTATAGGCGAGCATGTCTTCGCGATACACTAATTCTGACCCATTTACTTTGACTAGACATTTCATGTCGCTTGTTTGCTTTGCGATGCATAAACGCCATCTTTGCTTTTGTTGATTTTGCTTCATCTCATTCTCTTCATCCAATCATCTCACTCGTTTCATTTCATGTTTTTCTCTTCTAGAATGCCTCCTCGACGCGACAACCAGATAGCTACTGCCGAGCTGGCAGAAATTATTGCGCAGCAGATGGCTGCTCAATTCCCAAATCTCTTCGCTCAATGGAACCAAGCCAACAACAACAACAATGGTATATGCAAATACAAGGATTTTAACTCGGCTAAGCCACTCAAGTTTAGTGGTTCTGAAGGAGCAACTGGGCTTCTTCAGTGGTTCGAGAGCATCGAGAACACTTTCCGTCATGTGCAGTGTCCTGACAATCGCAAGGTCGAGTTTTCTTCGAGTGTGTTTCAGAAGAGGGCTCTTACGTGGTGGAACGGGGTTATGAGAGATCAAGGTGCAGAAGTTGCTCTAGCTCAGACATGGGCTGAACTGAGAGCTCTTATGATGAGGGAGTTTTGTCCTCGTCATGAACAGCGAGCGTTGGAGAAAGAATTTGATGTTTTGAAACAAGATAGTGGCGAGCACAGGGCTTATACTGATAGGTTTGAGGAATTGAGTCTGCTTTGCCCGACTATGGTTACCCCACTCGATAAGGCCATCGAAAGGTACATCGACGGCCTACCTGACTCAGTACAAGACATCCTTACTGGTAGCAACTCTACCACACTCCGTCAGGCAATCGAGTTATCAGCGACACTGACTGAGTCGCAGATTCGAAAGAATAAGCTACACAGGAAGGGCGACAAGGGAAAGAAACAGTCGGCTGACAAGGAAGATAGCAAGAAAGGTCAAAACAAGAAGGGAAAGGATTCTGGTTCCTCAAGGGGGTCAAGGAAGCGTAAGGCTTCCCAAAACTATGTTGTCACTGCCCAAGCTAACCAGGCAGCTCCCAACCAGCCTCCAGCAAAGAAGCCCTACTCAGGAAGTGCACCTTTGTGCAATCAATGCAACAGTCACCATCAACCGCAATATCAGTGCCGTTTCTGTACTAACTGTGGGAAGTCGGGTCATCTTGCCGGTGTTTGTCGGTTTGCTCAGAATCGCGCAGTTCAGAA
The DNA here is from genome assembly GCF_002127325.2 of Helianthus annuus. Classification (NCBI taxonomy): domain Eukaryota; kingdom Viridiplantae; phylum Streptophyta; class Magnoliopsida; order Asterales; family Asteraceae; genus Helianthus; species Helianthus annuus. Next base: position 104,326,664 of record NC_035440.2, on the reverse strand, counting down.
CCCTGCTCAACAGGTTGCTCAGCAACAGGGTCAGGCTGCACGACCAAACTACCCACCAGGTGCTTGTTATAACTGTAGGGATCTGACCCACTACAGAAATCGGTGTCCAAGGCTAGCCAACCAGAACCAGAATGCAAACCAGAATCAGGCTTAGGCTCGAGGTCGAGTCTTCAACATGAATGCCCAAGAGGCACAAGCAGACAACGAGGTGGTGAACGGTACGTTCTTTATTAATAATCAGCCAGCATCTGTTCTTTTTGATTCGGGTGCCGACAAGAGCTTTGTGTCATTGTCTTTTGAGGCAATGCTTCGCGTGTCTAGAACGAAACTAGGTAAACCTTTGACAGTAGAGGTTGCCAGTGGTGAACCCATTGTTCTTAATTCTGTTCTACGCAACTGCCAATTGAACCTTAACGACCATATTTTTCCTATTGACCTCACGCCAATGCAACTTGGAAGCATCGCGCAGAGATAGTTTGTTCTGAGAAGATTGTTCGTGTACCGCTGTCGACAGGCGAGATCCTACAGGTTCGTGGTGAGAAGCCTGCCGGTGGTCTCAAACTCATGTCTTGTTTTAAAGCACGGAAGTATCTACGGAAGAAATATGTGGCTTTCTTAGCACATGTTACAGCAGATAAAGGCAAAGGTAAGCCTATTTCAGATATTCCTGTCGTTTGGGATTATTCTGAAGTTTTCCCTGAAGAGTTACCTGGCCTACCTCCAGCACGCCAAGTCGAGTTCCGTATTGATCTCGTACCTGGTGCAAATCCCATTGCCAGAGCTCCCTACCGTCTTGCACCGTCTGAGATGCAAGAATTATCTAAACAGCTTCAGGAGCTCTCCGACAAAGGTTTTATCCGTCCTAGCTTTTCACCTTGGGGTGCTCCCGTTCTTTTTGTAAAGAAGAAGGATGGATCTTTTAGGATGTGTATCGATTATCGTGAGCTTAACAAGCTTACCATCAAGAATCGATATCCCCTACCTCGCATTGATGATCTCTTTGATCAATTGCAAGGTGCTTCATACTTTTCGAAGATTGATCTACGATCCGGATATCATCAGCTTCGTGTGCATGAAGAAGACATTCCAAAGACAGCGTTCCGTACTCGTTATGGACATTATGAGTTCACAGTCATGCCATTCGGTTTGACTAATGCTCCTGCTGTTTTCATGGACTTAATGAATAGGGTCTGCAAACCTTACTTGGATAAGTTCATCATCGTTTTTATTGATGACATCTTGATATATTCTAAGACGCGAGCCGACCATGAGCAACGTCTCCGTCTTACGTTGGAACTCCTAAAGAAAGAGCAACTTTTCGCCAAATTCTCCAAGTGTGAATTTTGGCTTAAAGAAGTTCAATTCTTGGGACACATTGTCAACGAACAAGGTATTCATGTGGATCCCTCCAAGATCAGTGCGATTAAGGATTGGGATACGCCTACTACTCCTACTGAAGTTCGTTCTTTTCTTGGTCTAGCAGGTTATTATCGCTGCTTCATTGAGAACTTCTCGAAGATTGCAGTTCCTCTAACTGCTCTAACTCAGAAGAACAAGCCCTTTGATTGGGGATTCAAGCAAGAGGAAGCTTTTCAACACTTGAAGCAGAAACTTTGTGACGCGCCTGTCCTAACCTTGCCTGAGGGCAATGATGATTTCGTCGTTTATTGCGACGCATCTAAATTAGGTCTTGGCTGCGTCCTGATGCAAAGAAACAAAGTCATAGAATACGCATCAAGGCAATTGAAGATACATTAGAAGAACTACACCACTCATGATCTTGAGTTGGGTGCAGTTGTCTTCGCTCTAAAGATTTGGAGACACTATTTGTACGGTACAAAATGCGTGGTTTTCACAGACCACAAAAGTCTTCAGCATATCTTCAATCAGAAAGAACTCAATATGAGGCAAAGACGTTGGGTGGAGCTTCTAAACGACTATGACTGCGAGATTCGCTACTATCCTGGTAAGGCGAATGTCGTAGCCGATGCTTTGAGTCGCAAGGAACGTACTAAGCTTCATTGTGTTCGTATCCAATCTGTTTTTCAAACCGATATACAAGCCCGTATTTCTCAGGCTCAACAAGCTTGTGTTTCACAAGGCTTGATGGATAAGGAATTTCCTTATCACATAACTCCTGCTCTAGAGCTGAAGGACAATGGATCATATTACTTCATGGACCGTTTGTGGGTCCCGAGCCAAGATAATCTCCGTACCTTGCTTATGGATGAAGCCCATAAGTCTCGTTATTCTATTCATCCTGGCTCAGATAAGATGTATAAGGATCTTCGTATTCAGTATTGGTGGCCTGGTATGAAGAAAGACATTGCCTTATACGTATCCAAATGCCTTACTTGTCTTAAAGTTAAGGCTGAACATCAGCGTCCTTCGGGTTTATTGGAGCAACCAGAGATCACAGTTTGGAAATGGGAAAACATTACTATAGATCTCATTACTAAACTCCCGCGCACAAAGAAAGGTCACGATGCCATCTGGGTAGTCGTTGATCGTCTTACCAAGTCAGCGCATTTCTTGCCAATCCGTGAGGATTTTTCGGCAGACAAACTTGCTCAAATCTATGTAGATGAAATCGTAGCTCGACATGGTGTTCCTTTGAACATCATTTCTGACAGAGATGCTCGTTTCACTTCTCATTTTTGGAGAACCATGCAAGCTGCTATGGGGTCTCAACTTAATCTGAGCACAGCTTATCATCCGCAAACGGATGGTCAATCTGAAAGAACAATCCAGACACTAGAGGATATGCTTAGAGCTTGTGTGATCGATTTTGGTGGTAGTTGGGATTCACATCTTCCATTGATTGAATTCTCCTACAACAACAGTTATCACTCCAGCATCAACATGGCTCCTTTCGAGGCTCTCTATGGTCGAAAATGTCGTTCACCAGTCTGCTGGAATGAGATCGGCGAGGCTCAACTTACTGGACCTGCCCTCATTTTAGAGACAACAGATAAGGTTAAGAAAGTTCGTGATAACCTTCAGATAGCTAGAAGCCGTCAAAAGAGTTACGCGGACCTAAAACGCAAGCCCTTGGATTTTCAAATCGGTGATCGTGTATTACTTAAGGTCTCACCTTGGAAAGGTGTGATCAGATTCGGAAAGAAAGGAAAACTTGCACCTAGATATGTTGGACCATTCAAGATCGTCGAAAGAATCGGTAAGGTAGCCTACAGACTTGAGTTACCTCCTGAACTTGGAAATGTTCATCCAACTTTTCACGTGTCCAATCTCAAGAGGTGTTTAGCTGATGAGAACCTCCACATACCGCTTGACGAAATTCGTGTTGATAAAACACTGAAATTTGTTGAGAAACCGGTGGAAATCATGGAACGTGAAGTCAAGTGGCTTAAACGCAAGCGCATTCCTTTGGTCAAGGTTCGGTGGGAAGCTAAACGTGGACCCGAGTTTACTTGGGAACGCGAAGATCAAATGAAGGCAAAATATCCGCATCTTTTTCCACGAGTTTCCTCTAAATAAATTTCGGGACGAATTTCCACAAGTAGGGGAGACTGTAACATTTGTGCTTGTAATCATTGTGAACAGTTCAGTTATCAATAAAACAATGTTATTTTATCTCAATGTTTGTTTGGTTGTGTTTTGCATTTTTCATGTTTTAACTTTTGTTCAATTTCAAACTCTACATCGCTTTCTGGAGAATTATACGCAAACTAGTACGTAAACATACTCAGTTTAATGCGAGAAATACTCCAGAACATCAACATATACTCAACATACCTTAAATAACCCTTACATAACTTAGAAATAAGTTTTGAAGGCTTTGGTATGGCAAAAACAAGTTAATTCGCTTACAGGGACTAAACTTGATAAACTGCGAAAGTATGCCAATTTAAACTGTAACGAACATTCCGGAACATGTCCATAAGTTAAACATACCATAAATATCCTTTACATAGCTTAGAAATAGGCTTTGAGGGGTTTGGTATGCTAAAACAAACTTTTGGATCATTCAGGGGCTAAAAGTGTCAAAAAGTGCACAAGTTTGCACTTTTGCGCATAACTTACGTTCTGAATACATCCGGACATCCAAAAATTTATGTTAGCATCCTTATATTATGCCTTAGTGTATGGCATGAGAAAAATCCATTCGTTGCGTCATTTGGATCGTCTTTCGCGCTTATGCGCATTCCGTCGTAATTAAGCGAACATCGCGATCGTACGGCCAAACGAACCAACATCCGGAACATTTTTGAGCATGTTTCATGTCTACAATGTTTAGGCATCATTTTAGGGCCTTAAAGATGGCTTTACGGGCCTTAAAAATGTCGGAAATGGCTTAAACACGCAACAGGGACCAAAACTGTAATTTCTGAAACTATGTGCAGATCAGACAGGGCCAGGCGGCCCGCGTGAGTTTGGCCTGCATATTGAGGCGGGCCGTGTGGGACTGTCAGACAGATTCAATGTATGCATTTAATGCAGTTGGCCTTTCGTTCGATCAAGAGGCAATGCCCTTTCACCCAATCAAGAGCCAAGGGGCATTTTCTGACTTACCACAACATTTCGACAAGTGTACGCACGAGATCGCGGCACGATATTCGATAAACGATCCTAACGGTTCCACTTTTCCTATAAATACCCCCCCCCCTTGATGCAAAACCCACACAATCTGATCTAAAGGCTCTAAGTTGGAACCATTGTTTCATACCTGAGCTATTTTGATCTAGATTAGCATTCGGGGACCCTCCGTAAGTCTTCTTTCGTTCTTTTATTCGCTTTTCGAGTCCGAAAGTCAACGTTTTGTGGACTTTCTGCATTGACCAGCCTATGGTCAACACGAAGTTCAGGGAACTTCATAACGTGAGCGTGATCACAATGGTTATGGTCCGTAGTGACTATACCTACTGATCACCACGTTATCTAGGCTCAGTGACGAGTCGTAGTTTCGGCCAAAATGCGCATTCTTGCGTATTTTGTAACCAAACTACTCGTGAGCATCAAAGCCGTTTGCTTTGATGCCAAACCTGTTTTCTAAACTTAGTTAAGCATGTTCTAACATGCTTAGCTCGTCACTTTTAGTTTAGTGCTTATATAGGGTCGTAAGGTAAGCGATCTAAACCTTCGCTTATACTTTCGAACCCGACCCATTTGGTCGATCATTAGGATCCGACCAAACACATTAGGTGACCATAGCTATAACCTTCCGAGGTTATGCCTTGTGGTCACGATGTTAGGCGTTCCAGACGCGTTCTACGCGAACGACGCGTAAGGTAGCATAAGCTACCTAAACGGGTCGTAATGGGCCGTAAGCACTTAGGTTAGGTTTCATTTTAGTATGTAGGCTTTGTTAAACCATATTACACGAGTCTTCATACTCGTTTGGTTTACGAACCCGCGTACTATCCGATCCTTCCGATTTGGTCTGGTATATTGACATAGCTACCTATTAGGTGCCGTTTGATATCCCGTGATCTTTAGCATTATCTGGTTATTGTACAAGAAATCCAAAGCAATCTCAGGTGAGTACATAGAACCCCATTTTCTACTGTTTTACAAACTGTTTTGGGGTGAAACACATGTGCCTATCTGTTACTTTCATGCTTTACATGTTTTCACATCATATGCCTGCTATGTTGTTAGTACATTATAGTACACGATTTCATTACATTTTATGCTATGTATGCCCATTGTGTGCGTACTTAGTACATTGATATACATAAACATTTCGGTTGCATATGTTTACTCAGCATATGGACACATTGATTTACATGAACATTTCTGTTGCATATGTTTACTCAGCATATGGGCACATTGATTTACATAAACATCTCTGCTTCGTATGTTTACTTAGCATACTTAGTACAATTGTTTACATCACATGCCTTCATTTTGTTATGACATTTGGTTTGTTTAACTTGGGACAATACATTCATTAACATTAGCTACGCCGTTCGTTAGTAGGTAGTGGTACCATAGGAATTGACAACTCCCATTCCTGAAGTCCTGGGTTTGATAGGACTGGAAGGAGTGACCGAATTCGATATACATAACTTAGATAAACCTTTAATTTGTTTAAGGGTTTATCGCCGCAGTCTCAAGGCTTGGATGTATGCATATTTCACAATACCGCATAAATGTTAATATCAGAAGAGCATGCATTGTTCCGCAAAACCTAACGTTGATTTAAACCATGTTTTACTTCAACACCTTGTTTTGTGCATTTTACATATGGTTTAAGTTGATACATTTCGCTTACCATACAAGATATATTTTGGGTACACATTACATAATTTACATTGAACATAAACACGTTGACATTGACATACACATTTGGTGGTTTACATTGAACATAAACATTTGACATGGTTTACACAATAACACTTGACATTTGGTTTATACATTAACATGTTTACATTGATGGTTTGGTTTGAGTAAGTGATTAAGTAACGAAGCGTGTGTAATATGATACAAGCATGGTGGATACGCCGCTGGTACTTCCTATATATAAGTGTTTGTATGGTATTACACATCGTAGCGTTATTTGAATCATTTCATTTTGAGACATAGAACATTTTATACAAACAACACGCTTCTCACAAGACATTGATTTACAAACAACTTATCTTATTCAACTCATTTTACTTGGTTACTCGTTTAACCTTGCATTTATCCATACATATCATCTGATATTATCGTTTTTCAAATAATTCACAAGACAAAGCAAAATACGAGGTTCATGACTAAACATTTTCTCAAACATAAGTCATGAATCCCATTTTCACAAAAACTATGTATCTCACAGGCATTTTTATGCTGACGTACCTACTTTCACATGTGTTTTCAGGAGCTGTTCCATAGGACGATGAACACGACACTAGGGCGGACCTGTGCCTTAGAGACTAAAAACTGAAGATAGAACTAGAATAACTGTGTTTTGAATTCTGTACTTCCTTTTAAGACAATGTAACACCCTTGTTTAATAAATAAAATGTAACTTTAATTTCCATGGTTGTATAACAATTAATTCTGTCCACAACACTCCCCGGCGTTTCCGCCGCGGTTGCATGTTATACGCGGCCGGGGTGTGACACTTTCTAGGACCCAAACGCGAGTTTACTTGCGTTTAGTCATAAAACAATACCGTCACCTATCCTTAGGCGACAACCACAACAAGAACATAAATTTCAAAACCGCTTTGAAAACTAATCATCTGTTCTAGGATGATTGATTACTAGGTTTTGAACCCTCTAAGTTTTCAAATCTCGTCAAAGTTTGGGTCTTTTGATGTGAACACGTGCAAACTGGAAGGGTGAACGCATGTACTCTGAGTTTTCTGTCTAAGGCTAGAGTGTTCGTACAAATCCGCAGTATCGGACCAGTCACTCTTACCTGGGAACTCTTGGGGTGAGTGTTCACTTATAGGCAAGCATGTCTTCAACGATACATTATTATGACCCGTTCGCTTTGATTTGTCACCGACTCATTTGTTTGCCTCAGGTAACAAACAAATGATCGCAATTCGTATGCATTGCCTTTCTGTTTTGTTTATCCAATAACATTTCACTTGTTGCTTCCTATATTTTTCATTTTCTTCTTGAATGTCTCTTCATCTCAACAAACGGTCAAATGTCCGAGCAAACAGCCAAATTTGCCCAGCAAATAGGCGAAGTGATTCTGAAGTCCGTGGATTTAGGTATTGCCATGTCTCGCCTCAAAAATGGAGCCACTCAAGAGTCACTGAGGAAAGTAGAAGTCAAGCCTGCACCAAAATCAAGGAAGCGTAAGGCTTCAAAGAAAACCGCAGCTGTTGCACCTAATCCAGCAGGACCTAGCCAAGAGGCAACACCACCTGCTAAGAAGCAATACAAGGGAACAGCACCACTATGCGACAAATGTAACGGGCATGACCAAGCTCACCTGCAGTGTCGTGTGTGTGTATCATGTGGGCGAATTAGTCACCTGGAAAGTACTTGTCGAATCAACTCAAGCCAAGGTGGTCCAAGTCAACCACAAGCCAACCCTATCCAAGCTCGTTATCCACGTGGATCGTGCTACAACTGTGGCGAAATGAGCCATTTCAGGAACAAATGCCCAAAGATTGTCAATGCAAATCCAACCCTTGGATGAGCATTTGGCCGAGCAAAGGATGTTGCTGTCTTATGCCTTTGTTTATTTTGTTTTCTTATATTGTGAAACAATCTGTTTTATTCATAAATAAAAGTCGTTGTTCGCAATTCTGATATACAAATGTAGTTACATGTGTGTATGGCATTTCCCTATGATACCTACATCAAGGAGCTATGCTCTTTACAAACTACTCTTGTGATTCTACCTTTCAAGTGATCGCTCATGATTTCCTTGAAATTTTAAATACTCGTTTCATTCTAGGAGACGAAATACAAGAAATAAGGAAAAATTCTGACTAATCGTGCTTTTTGCACATCTGTACCTTTTAATCCTTGGTTAGATAACTAAGGGTATTTTCAAATCTCATACCCATTACGTTCTGATTTTTCAACATGCATAACATAAGTTTTCAAAACAACCTTCATGATTTCAAAAACATTTTGTATATATAAGTTCGAAAACATTTTTAAATTAGTATATTTATCTAACATATCAAATGCATGATTTCAAAAGCATTGTCTATATTTTCAAAAACAACCTCCTTGATTTCAAAAACATTGTCTATGTTTTCAAAAACAACCTTCATGATTTCAAAATGTTATAAATAAAGTATATTTACTTATATCAAGTGCATGATTTCAAAAGCATCATTCATGTTTTCAAAAACCTTATACATAATTTCAAAATTCATCTCGCATGATTTTAAAACATTTTTATAAATATACCTACCTAGTACACCTACTTTATGATTTCAAAAAGTATTATATATAAGGTTTCCCAAAACATTGAACACATTTTAGAACCCCATGCATAGTTTTCAAAATATTTTCCTCATACATTGACTTAACCTTCAAATTCCGCTTCATATGTCGCCTTGGCATATCTAGCATCTCAACTTCATAAGCATTTTTACTTCATGTTTTGACTTAAGCACATCCAGTGCAAGGTTTCAAAACATCTTCAACTTCTAAAATCCATATGGGATCTTTTTATCTTCACGATTAGACCCTTGTGGATGATTATCATTCAAATCAGAGTCCTTAACTGGATTCCTTGTGTACCTTAATTCGAACTTTTCGGTTCCTTATAATCAAAATCTAATTTTCTCATTAAGATCTTTCTATCTTCATAGTTAGATTCTTGATAATGTTTAAAGTAACAAATGAAATCCACGGAATGGATTCCTAGTGTGCTTTAAATACTTGTGCGCAATTAACAAAATGATAACAAATTTAAAAATAAAGTTAAACAATTTATGTGATTATGTGTTTATGTATTTTGTGTTTTCTTTTATGCATCTTGTGTTTTTAAATACTCTGGATATTCGTTATCCAAATCCTCGTAGAATCTTCCATATCTTCATATGAGTGATTCATAGTAGGATATCCAAAGGTACTACCATAAATCCTTAATGTGCTTCTACGTGATAGTCAAGATCCTTGGATTATATAGTACCATTCCATGATTCAAAAGAGACCCTTTGAGTGGTCTAGTCAAAGGATTGATTCAGAATCTGGTTAAGAATAACATGTGATGATATAAGCTAAAAAGACTCCTTGGCGATCTAGAGATCATTTATTGACTCAATTAAAAAGGACCCCGGTATGGTCTAGTCACAATCATCACAGGCTCGTTCATTGTTTTCCTCCCCTACACATTATAAGATGCAGTACGTGACTAAGTAAGGAATTACGTAATTATGGATGCATACATAATTACGAGGTTCAGTGCACGGAAACCATGGTAAGACTTATTATGTGTAAGAACCAATAGTGGCAACCGTAACAAAATGTTAACAATGTAATAGAGGTACGGTGGACGCACCAATAACACTTTATATACTTGTATATAAGTGTCCCTCTCACATTTCAAGCATGATGTATTTAAAGTTACTACAAGTTCAGAACTCTAACCAGTATTGTTCGATCTTTTCAACTTCATATTTCAAGCTCTCACAAGTTTCCTCAAAATAAATTTCGAGACGAAATTTCCTGAAGTAGGGGAGACTGTGACACCTGTGTCACTTCAGCCATCAAACAAATACCAAACCAATAAATATTGTATTTCATACTAGGATTTGTATAAACATGTGTATCATTTGCACATATCAACTCTTGTTCGATTTCGGGCTCTAAATCGCTTTCTGAAAGGTTATACGCACACTGATGCGTAAATATAACTAGTTTAATGCAACAAACACTCTGGAATAGTGACATAGGCTTAACATACCCTAAATAAACTTTACATAACTTAGAAATAAGTTTTGGAAGGTTTGGTATGCCGAAATCAAGTCTATTCGCTTACAGGGACTAAATATGACAAACTGCGAAAGTATGCCAATTTGAACTGTAATGAGCATTCCGGAACATGATCATAAGTTAAACATACCCTAAATATCCTTTACATAGCTTAGAAATAGGCTTTGAGGTGTTCGGTGTGATAAAATAAACTTTATGCTCATTCAGTGACTAAAAGCGTCAAAAAGTGCATAAAGTTTGCATTTTCGCGCATAACTTACGTTCCGAATACATCCGGACGTCCAAAAATTTATGTAAGCATTAAAATATTTTATTTTAGTGTTTGGCATAAGAAAATTCCATTCGTCGCGCAATTTGGATCGTTTTTCGCGCTTATGCGCATTCCGTCGTAATTAAGCGAACATCGAGATCGTACGACCAAACGAACCGACATCCGGCATATTTTTGAGCATGTTTCATGTCCACAATGTTTAAGCATCTTTTTAGGGCCTTAAAGTTGGCTTGACGGGCCTTAAACGTGTCAAAATGAGCTTTAAAACACAATAGGGACTGAAACTGTCAATTCTGAAAATATTGCTGGTCTGGGACACTCAGGCGGGGCGCGTAAGGTTCCATGTGTGTCTTACAAGGGCCGCGAGGCCCTCCCAGATGTGAAAAAATTAGTTTTTCCAGCTGTTAACAGCTGTTATAATCTCAAAACCCAATTGCAAATGGTTTCCAGCAATCAATGGGCTGAATCTAGGGGCTCTAATGGTTTCTTAAAACGATAGGCTTGATGTGTACGGCTAGGATTGAATCTCGGATAACGAGGAACGATCTTAACGGTTCTACTACACCTATAAATACCCCCTCCATGTTGCACCTCATTTCCTCACATTTGAATCTGACTCTACACTCTCTAAGTGGAAGTATATGCTTCCTACCTGAGAGTGAATTGGGTCAAATCTTGCGGGGACCTTCTGTAAGTTTTCTTTCGCGTTTTTTATTCGTTTTAGCGTTAAAGTCAAACTGTGTTTGACTTTCTGCATTGACCAGTTTATGGTCAACGCGAAGTTCGTTTGAACTTCATAACGTGAGCGTAATCATGATGGTTATAGTCCCTAGTAACTATACCTACTGATTACCACGTTATCTAGGCTCAGTGACGAGTCGTAGTTTAGGCCGAAATGCGTTTTCTCGCATATTTTGAAACCAAACTACTCTAGTGTATCAAAACCATTTGTTTTGATACCAAACCTGTTTTCTAACTTAACTAAACATGTTCTAGCATGTTTAGCTCGTCACTTTTAGTTTTGTGCTTGTTTAGGGTCATAAAGGTAAGCGATCTAATCAATCGCTTATACTTTCGAACCCGAACCATTTGGTCGATCATTAGGGTCCGACCAAACACTTTAGGTGACCATAGTTGTGTAGGGAATAACCTTCCAAGGTTATACCTTATGGTCACTTCGTTTAAGTAGTTGTATGATAGGTAGTTTATATGCCTTAGAAAAATTACCAAAATACCCTTTTTACGCATAAATTTATTTTAAGCATGTGTAACCTAAATTTTGACATCTAAACTGATTAGATAACTATATTAGACATGTTAAGGCATATTTTACTTGTCATAGGACTAGTTAAGCATTCCGAACGCGTTTTACGCGAACGACACGTTAAAGTAGCATAAGCTACCTAAACGGGTCGTAATGGGTCGTAAGCACTTAGGCTAGGTTTCATTTTAGTATGAGGGCTTTGTTTAACCATATCATATGAGTTCCAATACTCATTTGGTTTACGAAACCTCATACTATCCAATCCCCCGATTTAGGTCTGGTTATTTATGTAGTTATCTATATAGGGTGCCGTTTGATTCCGTGATCCCTCTAGCTTTGCTTGGTTGTTGTTCAAGACTTCTAAGCACCCTCAAGTGAGTACATAGTCCCCTCTTTTACTGTTTTCCAAACGTTTTGGGGTGAAACACATGTGCCTACTTGTTACTTTCATGCTTTTCATGTTTTCATATCATATACTTGTTATGTTCACTAGTACACTATTAGTACATGATTTCATTATGTTTTTGCTATGTATGTCCTTTGTTGCATACTTAGTACATTTGATTTACATTACCTTTTCATGCTATGTATGTTCATCATACTAGTACATTGTTTTACATCACATCACCTGCAATGTATGTTCATTTTGTTCATATTTACTACATTCACATCACATCACATGCTTACATTTTTGTATGACATTTGGTTTGTTTAAATGGGACAATGTACATTCATTAACATTGATCACGCCGCTCGGTAGTAGGTAGTGGTACCATAGGACTTGACAACTCCCATTCCTGAAATCCTAGGTTTGTTTGGGTGGAAGGAATGACTGAATCTGAATACATTTCTAGGTGGACCTTAGACTTTGTGCTAGGGTTTATTCTACAGTCACAAGGCTTGAATGTATGAATTTTCACAATACCGCATAAATGTTTATATCACTACAGCATGCATTTCCACAAAACATAACTTTGATTTAAACCAAGTTTTACTGTTGGACTCTGTATGCCCAAGACACATATTAAATTGATGTGGCTAGTACGTTATGATCCAAGTCGGGTCATACCCAATAACAAGCTAGACAAACACCTATAATATTTGTTTATGATATGATCAACAAATGAATATTAACACTTACAATATTTAGAAATCGGTTTTCTAAATAATTGCACTTGACAAACTAATAAATTATATGGATAATTTATTTTGAGAGAATATTTTATTTTTGTTATTTAATGGGTTAAATGACTTAAGAAAAGTTGTATAAGTCTTAAAACATGAGATGTTATAATTTTATAAAAGTTATAAAATTATATAAGACTTAAATTGTTATTATAAGAAAATTTTTGAAATTTTTTTATAAAAATAAATGCTAGGCCGCTCCCCTCATGGGAACTCACACAAGTTTTTTGGTCCAATCATATTGCATGCATTTTGCATGTCTAGATGAAGCTTGATTGGCCAATTTGGGTGGCAACTTTCTCTCTCATCCTTTTAAGAAAGGTTGTTGCAAGACTTGTGAAGATCTATCATTTTACAACTTTTTCAAGTTGCAAGAACTCTCAAAAAACTCCTCAAAATTTTCGGCCAAGAGTCTCAAGAGGGATTTTCAAGTGTAGAAATCCTAGCAACATAAGGTGTTCGTTGGAAGCTTGGGGTATGCGAGCTTGAGATCTTCTCCTTTGAAGATTTCCATTCAAGAATATCATCATCTTCATCTCCTTGCTCCAAAGAAAGGTTGAATTCTTAAACACCCTATGGTTGTATTTTGATAGCATGCATGTCATATATGGATCCGATTTTGGGTTTTTGCATTTAAAATGGTTTTAAATATTGCAAAGTAACATGTTTTAAATCCTTATTCCACTGCGTTTTAATTTTATTCGGATAAAATTACTTTGATAAATATGTGAAAAACCCAACAATGGCATCTAGAGCCGCTTATATGAGTGTTTGCTTCATCGGATTTAAAATTTCGGGTTTTCGGGTTTGGAGAAACCCAATAGCCGAAATTTTATCCATGGTTTTCCCTTTGTTTTTTCAAGATTTATTTCCTACATGCATAAAGGAATCTTGAAAAAATTATGTCATATGGATGATTTGTTTTGTTTGGACAAAAACCCACATTTTTCGGTTTTTCATTCCTGGCCGAAAAATAAAGGTTGTAAAAGGAAACCATTTTGCTCTTGAAATTTATATATATTTGGATATATATTTTGGTGTACATAACCTAGCCATGACCTTGTGTGAATATATTTGTGTTTGTGATTTTATTATTCAATGGGTTGTAATAATTATTATTGTCTTCTATTTGTAAAAATATGTAATTTATTTATTTTCATTTGGTATGTAAGTAAATAGATTAGATGCATTTTATTTTACTAGAAAAATGTATTAGGATACTTTTAGGTAAAAGAAGATGCACACAAAAATGCGGTTTTGGGTTTTGCCATTTTCGGGCATAAAGGACTTCATAGTTCTTAACGGGATTTTAGCCCGATAACCAAAACACATTTTTGAAGTCCAAAGGAGTTTGGAGCTGAATTTTAAAGACATTTGGAAGCTCAAAGAATGTGAAGAAATCACAACACAAGATGAAGACTTGAAGCATTTGGATGCGGGATCAAGTGGGAGTTCACCTACACCCCTCTTGTGTCCATATTCACCCTTTAGGAAGGACCTTTTGACACACTTGTTTCGGCTAACAAGTGTGGTCAAAATAGTTGGCTATGGTTATGCACCTATTATCATATGTGTTGTGTGCTTGTATGGTTATTTTTTTTATGGTTGTTTGGATGATATTTGGATATGCATGCTTAACAACAAATAATCCGGAACAAGCCTAAAAATGGTTCTTACAAAATCATTAAAACCGTTATAAAAGGTATTAAAAATTAATGATTTTATAATAAAATGGGTTTTATTAAAAGAACCTTGAAAATTGGTTTTCACTAAAGTACCATTGATTTGAATGCATGCAAATATATGGTACATAAAATTTTTCTAAACTAGAATTTTGAAAAATAAAAATCCCTTTTATAAAACAAGTCAAACACCATCCTTTTATACAACACTCGAATTACTTGGGAACTCTTTGTGGGATAAAGGTCACCTAACCACATTTGAGGAAACTTGTATATTTGAGGTGGGTTCACCATGTTTGTGGGATAAAGGTCACCTAACCACGTATGTGTGTAAACTCACATGTGTGTGTAAGTTGGACGACTTGATTTGGAAACCATGAACTTAGGGTCACCGAAGCATGGGGAACAAAGGTGTTGATGGGATTAAACATGCCAACTAAACATAAAGATGTTTAACCGTTCCCATATAGCTAGAAGTTGCAAAGAGTTGCAATCGTCAAACGTTGACTACCTTGTTAATTTAAATAATGGGATAAAGGTCACCTAACCAATATTTAAATGTAACGTTGGATTCTAGATTTTAATTATTAATTGTCTTTGAGACATTAAAAGGGTATTAATGATTAAAATTTTAATAATATCGAAAATACTAAAATTGAACTTTGTTAAATTTTGTAGATGGCCGCTAACAATGCAAACCCGATTACCCAAACCGTCCGTAACCTATCACTAAGAACCATCCTTGAAAAGGATCGTCTCAACCATAACAACTTCATGGATTGGTTTCGAAACTTGAGAATTGTTCTCAAGCAAGAGAAGATATCCTATGTGTTGGACGATCCTATTCCCGATCAACCTGACGAGGAAGATGTAGAAGCCTACAATGATTGGGTTAAGTATATCGAGGACTCCACGCAAGCCTCTTGCCTCATGTTGGGAACTTTGATTCCCGAGATTCAAAAGGACTTTGAACATCATGGGGCATACGACATGATTACCCAATTGAAGGAAATGTTCCTAAAACAAGCAAGGGTAGAACGCTTCGAAACGGTTCGAGCGCTTCATGCATGTCGAATGGAGGAAACCCAATCGGTCTCATCTTACGTCCTTAAGATGAAAAGCCACATTGATCGCCTCGAGAGGCTCAATTGTCCCGTCTCTAAAGAGTTGGCTACGGATTTGATCCTCAACTCTTTAACAAAGAAATTTGAAAGCTTTGTTATGAACTATAACATGAAGTAGTAAAGTTCAGCTTTACCAAACTGCTCAAACGCCCCAACCTTTCAGGGATGGTGCCAGAAAGCTGATTCTTTCCCAGATACAAGCCTTGAAGCTTAAGCGAATCGCCAAACTCCGGAGGAATGAGACCAGTAAGCAAATTCCCAGATATCTTGAGAAAAGGTTTAAGCACCGGTCTATCCTATATGTACTCCAGTTTATTCGAAGTCTCCCAATGGTGTAAGGCCGTCGACTTATTGGGAAAAAGGAGGAAGATCCGGATGGGACAAGAGCATTGGTGAGCTTCATGCAATGCTCAAAACGGCCGAAGCGGGAATGGGTAAAAAGGCTTTACACGTTCTAACAATCAATGAGGGAGGCAAGAAAGGGCATCACCCCGACTCCAAGGCAAATGTTGCCAAGGGAAAGGGACACGTCAAAGGGAAGGGAAAAAGAAAGGCAAAAGCAGAACCACCAAAACCAAAAGAGAAGAAGGCAAAAGTTGCCACAAGCGATCCATGCTTTGAGTGTGGAGAGATAGGACATTGGAAAAGGAATTGTCCAACCTATCTCAAAGAGTTGAAAAACAAGAGGGATGCCGGGCAAACCTCAGGTACAATCTTTATGATACATATTGATCTAAATGTTATTTCTTCTAACACATGGGTATTAGATACCGGATGTGGAACTCATATTTGCAATTCGTTGCAGGGGTTCAAAAGAAATAAGCATTACAAGAAGGGAGACACTAGTCTCTTCATGGGCAATGGAGCAAAGGTTCAAGTTGAAGCCCAAGGAGACTATGTTTTAAAACTTCCAAGTGGTTTGGAAATATGTTTGAAAAATGTTTTGTATGCTCCTAGTTTGACTAGGAACATTATTTCTGTTTCCCTTTTAAAACAATATGGATTTGATTTGAAGTTTGTGAACAATGAAATTTATGCTTTGATGAATGACATGTTCTACTTTAAAGCTACGCCTTCAAATGGTATTTATGAATTGGTTCATGATAATACATCATTTGATAATTCGATGTACCAAGCAAACACCAAGAAACTCAAAATGGATTTGAGTGAGACCTATCTTTGGCATTGTCGTCTTGGTCATATAAACAAAAATCGCATGCAAACACTTCAAAAGAATGGTCTTTTAGAAACAAATGAAATTGGTTCATTTGATACATGCGAATCTTGTTTACAAGGTAAAATGACCAAGAAACCCTTTAGTGGCACAAACCAAAGGGCAAAAGATTTATTAGGCATCATACATTCAGATGTATGTGGTCCTTTTAAGCCAATGACTAGGAATGGTGAAAGATACTTCGTAACTTTTACCGACGACTTTAGTCGTTATGGTTATATGTACTTGCTAAGTCACAAAGATGAAGTTTTTGAAACGTTCAAAATCTTCCAAAGCGAGGTAGAGAATCAACTCACCAAGACAATCAAAGTTCTTCGTTCCGATAGAGGAGGTGAATACCTTAGTGATGCTTTTCAAGATCATCTTAGGAGTTGTGGGATCATCTCACAACTTACTCCACCTGGAACACCACAACATAATGGTGTGTCTGAGAGGAGGAATCGAACTTTATTGGATATGGTTCGATCTATGATGGCTAGAAGCACATTGCCTCTATCATTTTGGGGTTACGCTTTGCTCTCCGCGGCTCGTATATTAAATATGGCCCCAACCAAGAAAGTGGATAAGACACCTTTTGAAATATGGCATGGAATGGTTCCATCATTATCATATTTGAAGGTATGGGGTTGTGATGCTTATGTGAAGCAATACACCCCAAACAAGTTAGAAGTACGATCCATTAAGTGTATCTTCGTAGGATATCCTAAAGATGATATAGGATATTATTTCTACGATCCAACAGAGCAGAAGGTATTTGTTGCTCGAAAGGGTAAGTTCTTGGAGGATAAGTTCCTTATGGAAGGAACTAATAGAACAGTGGAACTTGATGAGGATCAAGAACCACAACCCGATACACGTTTGGTTGATACTAGCACTCAACAAGAGGTTGTTGAAAATGATCAAATGGTTGATCAACATACACAAAACGTTCGCAGATCTGGTAGAATTAGTAATCCACCTGAAAGATATGGATTTTTCATGGATGGATGCTATGTGGTAGATTCAGATGAACCAACCACATACCATGATGCAATGTCAAAATCTGATTGCGACAAATGGCTTGAAGCCATGAACGTAGAGATGCAATCCATGTATGACAACCAAGTTTGGGAATTGGTTGTGCCACCTCTTAACTCCAAATTAGTTGGAAGTAAGTGGGTTTTCAAGAAGAAAACAGATATGCATGGTAACTTGGATACTTATAAAGCGAGACTTGTAGCAAAAGGTTTCACTCAAACTCAAGGGGTTGATTATGATGAGACCTTCTCGCCAGTGGCAATGCTAAAGTCGATTAGGATATTATTTGCTATAGCTGCATATTATGACTATGAGATTTGGCAAATGGATGTCAAAACGGCTTTCCTCAATGGATATCTTGATGAAGATGTCTATATGGTTCAGCCTGAAGGTTTTGTCGATCCAAAACATCCTAACAAAGTGTGCAAGTTAAAGAAATCAATCTATGGATTGAAACAAGCATCGAGAAGTTGGAATCACCGTTTTGATGAAGAGATTAGGAATTTTCGGTTCATCAAGAACGACGATGAAGCTTGTGTGTATAAGAAAGCTAGTGGGAGCACCGTCACTTTCTTAGTATTGTATGTCGATGACATTCTACTATTTGGAAATGACATTCCAACCATGGAAGGTGTAAAAGCATGGCTTGGAAGATGTTTTTCCATTAAAGATCTTGGAGAAGCTGCCTATATTTTGGGAATAAAGATCTATAGGGATAGATCAAGGCGCTTGATAGGTTTAAACCAAAGTGCATACATTGACAAGGTCTTGAAAAGGTTCAAGATGGAGAACTCTAAGAAAGGTTTGGTACCTATTCAAAAGGGGACAATATTGAATGTAACTCAATGTCCAAGCTCACAGGATGAGCAAGAAAGAATGAAAGGAATCCCATATGCGTCTGCTATAGGATCCATAATGTATGCAATGATATGTACTAGACCGGACGTGTCATGCGCTTTAAGCATGATAAGCAGATACCAGCAAAATCCAGGTAACAGTCATTGGATGGCTGTTAAGAGCATATTGAAATACCTTAGAAGGACTAAGGATATGTTTCTAATATATGGATCTGGTGAAGAGGAACTCGTTGTAAAAGGTTACACGGATGCGAGTTTCCAAACTGATCGAGATGGTTCTCGATCACAATCTGGGTATGTCTTCATTTTGAATGGAGCTGCAGTCTCTTGGAAGAGCTCGAAGCAGGATGTTGTAGCATTGTCCACTAGAGAATCAGAATACATCGCCGCCTCATTGGCAGCACAAGAAGCTGCGTGGTTAAAGAAGTTCATTGCCGACCTAGGGGTAGTCCCTACCATTCAAGACCCCCTAGAGATCTTTTGTGATAACGAGGGTGCGATTGCTCAAATCAAGGAACCTCGTGCACATCAAAAGACTAGGCACATTGAGCGGAGATTCAACTACATAAGGGATGAAGTTGAAAAGGGAAAGATATGCATTCGCAAAGTTCACACCGATCAAAACATTGCGGATCCACTCACGAAGCTCCTTGAACGGCCAAAACATGAGGGTCATACTTGTGCCTTAGGACTTCGATATTCTAGTGATTGGATTTGATCTATTTTGTATTTGGATATTGGAACAATTGTTATTTTAACTCTTTTATGGCATTTTGAGTTATGTTCCATTTTAGCATGTTTAAATCCGTGAGTAAATTAATTATTCTAAATGTCCGTAGTCGATCATACTTGTGGGAACAAATATGAATGTAAGACTATTATGAACTTGGATTGGTGGATATTCATTAGGTATGAATATAGAGCAAAGTGTTCCTGCCAAAGTTCATAGATATTTGTGGGATACAAATATTGGACTGACCCGCTCTCAAATGTTACTGCATGGAATCATTTGTGATTGATCATAAGTAAATTTGAGCAAAGGCGAATATCATAATATCCTCTGACCTGAGATACATATTGGGTCTTGATATTCACCAAATATTATACCTTGACTTAGTTCTTCGTTGTTTGTAATAAGACAGTACATAAGGCTAAGCTCAGGTGTGGTACGAGGTGATTGTGAGAGATGTATGTAGTCAAGAAGGGATTTGTTCCTCTTATTCGTTGAGAGTAAGATGTCTAAGGCCTGTTAAAGTTAAATCAACAAAGAATGATCACACTGTGTCTCTTGATTTGACATGACATCTGTAACGAAAGGATAAATGATAGATTCACCTAAATCATATTCAAGTAAGGGACTTGAAGGGGATGATGTTATTGAATGGCACTTCGTCATACGTATTAGGGGTAGTGAACCGTTGTTAGGCGTTATTTACTACTTGCATCAATCTTCTATGTATCTTGTGCAAGTGGGAGATTGTTGGACTCTGTATGCCCAAGACACATATTAAATTGATGTGGCTAGTACGTTATGATCCAAGTCGGGTCATACCCAATAACAAGCTAGACAAACACCTATAATATTTGTTTATGATATGATCAAACAAATGAATATTAACACTTACAATATTTAGAAATCGGTTTTCTAAATAATTGCACTTAACAAACTAATAAATTATATGAATAATTTATTTTGAGAGAATATTTTATTTTTGTTATTTAATGGGTTAAATGACTTAATAAAAGTTGTATAAGTCTTAAAACATGAGATGTTATAATTTTATAAAAGTTATAAAATTATATAAGACTTAAATTGTTATTATAAGATAATTTTTGAAATTTTTTTATAAAAATAAATGCTAGGCCGCCCCCCTCATGGGAACTCACACAAGTTTTTTGGTCCAATCATATTGCATGCATTTTGCATGTCTAGATGAAGCTTGATTGGCCAATTTGGGTGGCAACTTTCTCTCTCATCCTTTTTAAGAAAGGTTGTTGCAAGACTTGTGAAGATCTATCATTTTACAAGTTTTTCAAGTTGCAAGAACTCTCAAAAAACTCCTCAAAATTTTCGGCCAAGAGTGTCAAGAGGGATTTTCATGTGAGTTTTCAAGTGTAGAAATCCTGGCAACATAAGGTGTTCGTTGGAAGCTTGGGGTATGCGAGCTTGAGATCTTCTCCTTTGAAGATTTCCATTCAAGAATATCATCATCTTCATCTCCTTGCTCCAAAGAAAGGTTGAATTCTTAAACACCCTATGGTTGTATTTTGATAGCATGCATGTCATATATGGATCCGATTTTGGGTTTTTGCATTTAAAATGGTTTTAAATCTTGCAAAGTAACATGTTTTAAATCCTTATTCCGCTGCGTTTTAATTTTATTCGGATAAAATTACTTTGATAAACATGTGAAAAACCCAACATTTACTTCAATACTTTGTTTTGTGCATTTCACCTATGGTTTAGTTGATGCATTTTCACTAGCCATACATATCATTTTGGTTATACATTACATGATTTACATTTTGACATAAACATTTGACATGTTAGTCAATACAATTGGCAATTGGTTTAAACATCGACATTTCACGTTGGTGGTTTGTTTGGGTAAAGTGGTTTAAGTAACGAGGCGTGTGTAATATGATACAAGCATGGTGGATACGCCGCTGGTACTTCATATATATAAGTGTTTGTATGATATTACATATCGCAACGTTGTTTAAATCATTTTAGTTTAGACATATAACATATTTTTCACAAGACATCATTTTACAAACAACTTATTTTATACAAACTCATTTTTCACTTGGTTATTCATTTAACCTTACATTACTCTTTTACAAATCATTTACCTTATTATCGCTTTTCAAACATTTTATAAAAGTAAACACTTAAACTGGATTCATGACAAGTTTTCATTAAACATTTTCTTAAAACTAAGTCATGAATCCTATTTTCACAAAACCTATGTACTCGCCAGCATTTTTATGCTGATATATTTTCACATGTGTTTCAGGTATAATAGTTGATGATATTTGATGATGATATTAATGCATGCTCACGTAGGATTGGACGAGGCCTTAGTGACATTAAAAGTGTAGGATCGATTTCGCGACCTAAACGAGTCGTTCGGAAGAGCTCAAATCCGTTTCAGAGGCGGAAACAAAGAAACGGACATGTACACAGCAAGAATCACACTTTAAACCTCTTGTAGATTGATTTTACAACGTTTACGTTTACAAGGAAAACTGGCAATACCTCGGTATCAGATCTGAACAAAGTTACAAATGAATATGACAACAAGCCTATATATACTATTCCAGGTTCGCTCATAACAACAACCTCATAAGCGAACCACCTAAATTACCTTAAAAGCGAACCCACATGTTGAACATAAAAGCGAACCGTTTAACTGCCGAATAAGCGATCCATCATGATAGACTTTCAAGCAAACCTCCAAGATAGCCTTTCAAGCGAACCCTTCCGTTGGACCTCATAATCGTTTGTCTTTTTGTGAACTTTGAATGGCATCTCTTTAATCGATTGGTTAATCAAATGGCAGCTTGTTATTGGGCCATTCATTGGTGATGTCTCATTGGACCTTCACATGGTCCAATCACCAAATAGCCATGTTATCACAATTTCAAATCCTTTGCTCTTTTGTCGTTTATCTCATGTGCTCATGTAATGATGATGTCATCTATATGATGTCATCATCATATATGATGACATCATGCTTGAACGATTCGCAACGCAACCCGGACTCGACATTAAGACGAAGACGACAGATGACTGCACCAACAGACTCCCCCTCAGATGTTGACGAGTCTTAAGTGTCGAGTCTTCAACGACTTCAGTCTTTATCAGTGAAACCATCCTCAAATCTTTCTCTTCTCTTTTCATCATCAACAAACTCCCCACGAACAATCTCTACTCGGATGTGTTCAGACTCCCCCTTTCGAAATGCGGGGATCGCAGTCTGGCTTGTTGAGATCACCAAGTCTTCAGGTATCGAAACCTGGTTTTCTAACACTTCGAAACCTGCACATCCTCTACCCAAAAATAAAACTTCCGATGATAACATGTAAAAATCAAATGAGTCACTTGCAGACATTACACAAACAAAAATTGATTTTACAATTTGAAGAACCACTTGAAGATATATATCATTTTTGTTTTCAAAAACCAACACACTCTCCCAAACCATTTGTTCATTCATGTTTAGCACTCGGAATTTTGAACATCAACTTTTCAATATCAGTTGTCGAAAATATTTTTTAATTTTTCAAAAATTTATGCTAAAACACACTGAAAATCTTTTTGAATTTTGACATAAGAGAAATAAACTGCAGTAAAGAAATATTTACAAACAATATTTTTGAGAGTTTGTGTAAGAGGATCATATCAGCTTATGAGACAAATCACCAACACCGTTAAGCTTTATTTCATTTTAAGTTTTAAACAATTTACCTAGATTGTCAGTATACTGGTCCTCTTAAATTTTCACACAAAGTTCAACTGATTCGAGATACGATATTAATGTTTTAAGCACTTAAACTTATCCGTGTGTCCCACTACTTGAATATACTCCCGTATCCAGATCCCAATATTCAGTCTTACAGGTGAGTATACCACAGCTGATATCTGTAAGGGGTTAGGTGCGAAACCGTGAGAGCTCAAGTCAGAACTTCCGTTCAGCAGAGAGATGACGGCTCGACTTTTGGTGGGTCCCCTTTAGAGGATCTTTTTTACAACAGCAATGACTATCAATTTTATTGTTTCATCGATTTGCTGAGGGCGGCGCTTTTTCAAGCATTTGCAGAAAGTATTATCCGGGGACTAGGTCAGTACTTCCATACAGCAGAAGTCCCGGGATAATACCCCAGATATCACTGAGCATAAAGACCTAGTATCTTAGAATAAGGGACCTTTCAAACAAGATTTCAGGGGTTACCTATATATTCAAGTTTGTGTTAACCCACAGAACAAGCAAGTTTGAAATTTAGGTTTATATCTCGTCACAGTTTATTAAATGTGCAAAAATCTACTGACACATCCACAGTAAGATTGTTTAACACTTTTAAACTTTCCAAATCTTTAGCATGTTGTGATAGTCCGCTGATGTACTATCATTTCCTCTTTTTCACAACAAACTCATTTTTGGATTTTATCATGTTTTTGTCTTTTTCAAATTTTCTAATGTTTTTGGATTTTCTGAAATTTTCTACTCCCCCTAAAATGCAAACACATTAACGAAAATTGAAAACAAACTGTACAGAAACATGACAACCGATATTAAATCGCATCAATTCGCCATTCACTTGGCATAACAATCAGAACTCCCCCTATCAACTAACTATTTTCTCATTTAGATTTCAAAACACTTAAGTTTGTTTTAATCAAAATGATTGTTCCGGAAAATAAGTTTGGTTGATTTTACCACTTGAAAGTATATCAATACTAAGTTCGGGGCTGTGGTTCATCATCTTGTCTCTCAATTACTTGTAGGAAAATGCAAGTACAAATTAATGTCCTTGATTTACCATATGCACAAGTTATGCACAAACAAATCTTCTAACTACTTGTAATCAAACACAAACAAACCTTTTTTACCGTTTGCATGATTGACATTACCGTAGTAAATTCCTCAAGAAAAATGCCGATACCTGCTCCTCACTTACCAACCTGGAAGCTCCGGCATAGTCCTTTAACCTGTAAAATTTTGACAATTTCAAACATTTTCAAATCATCCTAATTAACATGAAAGATGCCGATTCCTGATCCACGATTACCAACTTGGGATCTCCGGCAAGTTCGGTGTTTTATTCAAACATAATGTCCACCCAAGCCTCACCAGCCTTGGGTGACTTTGGAACACATCTGTCCCACCAACATTTTGATTTATAAAACTCTTTAGCACCCTTTACCTTCTTATCAACCATCTTCCCAAAATTGTGTTTGACTTTCCCGTTGAAAGCCTTCTCAACATCAAATTCTCCTTTATCAGCGAAGAATTGATTTGAGATCTTAACCTTTCCAACTTTCTTCATCAAATTTTCTTTTGACAATTTCGGAAAATTCTCATCGTTCACCACTGGAACGGAATTCACAATCTTTTTATCAACCAATGACTCCTCTGATTTTATGGAATCAGATTCATTGTCAGAATTACCCTAGATTTAACCACCCACTTTTGCTTGTTCATATCACCTTTTCTTTTGTAAAAACGTTTTGAACTTTCTCCTTCCTCAGAAGTAGAATTTTCAAACTTTTTAACATTTTTCACAGGTTGTTCTTTCTTATCAACACAAGTTTTTCTCAAAACAGAGTTAGAAGAAACTCCCTGTTTTTGGTAGTTGGTCTTGGGGCAATTCCAAGCTATGTGTCCAACTTCTTGACATTTGAAACAGGTTCTTCTGTCAACTCTTTGAGCATATTTTCTCACATTCTTCTTCACTTCAGCAAGAAACTCTTGATTCGACTGTTTCCAGAAAGGTTTCTTCTGTTCATCCTCTGAACTTCCTCCTGAAACAAATTTTGTTTTTGGTTTATAAGTTTTCTGATTTTTATAATTTTCTGAAGTATTGAAACCAAGACCTTTCTTTTTGAGATTACCATTATGGTTTGGTTTCTTTCGATAACCTGAACCATAATCATAACCCTTTTTCTTGTTCAATCTTTGTTGAACTCTTGAAGTGTACTTTTTAGGTTTTTCAGCAAGATTTAAATCTTTTATTTCAGAAATATTAATTTCTGTTAATTTGAAAACCTGTTTAATCATTTCAGTTTTGACACTTCTTATTGGAAATTCCTCATCAGAATATAATTTGTCTGAATCATTCAATGTATATGCTACTTTGATTGATTCGTCATTCAAATTAGATTTTGATAACAGGAATTCTTTATTGTAAACCCTCTTAACCAGCGAACTCGGACTTTTCTCAGACGAACTCGAACTATCAGACTTAGACTCCGACTTTGACTCTTCATCCATATCCAACACCTGATCGACAACTCTCTTGACTAACTCAGACTCATGATCAGTGTCAGACGCTGTGAATGTAACATCAATATTGTCTGGTAATTCATCAGTGATTTCAGACTTTAATTTGATGTTTAGAGCCTTGTCTACTTGTTCCTCGTTTGGTTTCCTGGGGGAATAACTTTCAAAGATAGGAGGCGGACATCTGTTATACTTGACACTTGATTTCTTACCAGTATCCTCTTCTTTTTCTTTCTTCTTGAACGCCTCAAGACCTGCAACAGTAGGATAAACACGATCAATCAGATAATCACAAGTAGTATAACTCAAAAGTAATCGGTTGATCCTTTCACTCTCGATCTTCTCAAGTTCCAACTCCTTCTTCAAGTTAGCACAATCTTCGATATAATCATTAATGACACTTTGTTTTGTCATCAAAGTTGCACTCATCTTGTCATTTGCTTTTTCAAATTCTGCATTTGCTCTTTTCAAACTGTCAACTGTCCTGTTCAATACGTCGTATGACTCTTTCACATACTTCACATCAAACAGTAGATCTTCCTTAATCTTTTCTAAGTCGACAATCTTTTTGTCTTTTTCTTCACAAACTTTGCAAGCTTCTGAACATTTCTCACAAGGCTTTGTAACTTCAACCACCTTTTCAACTATCTTTTCGATTTCGACATTCTTTTCAACTTCAACAAGTTTCTCGACATCCACTAATTTTTCAACTTCTTTCTCAGTCACTGGTTCATCAGATTCTTTTTCAGTTTTCTGTCCTTCAGCTTCCTTTGTTGAACTTTCTTCAACTTTTGCTTTTTTCTGGATATCCAACTCATGCTCTTCAAATTTCTGAATAAACTGTGCCAGATTCATAACTTGAGACTTCCTCATGTGTTTTACAATCAACAGATAAGTTCCCCACTTCTGTTGGGGTAAAGCCTCAGCTAGCTTATCGATCCACTCATCATCCTCTTTCTTAATGTCCAATCTACCCATTTCCAATACCAGATGACAATATCTATCAATTGTCTGCTTTGTTGTTTCATCTTCAAAAGCCACAAACGTATCAAACGATTTCTTCAATAACGCAGCTGAAACTGTATCAACCGGTGTAGCAAGAGCATTGTAAAATTCTTCAGCCATGTTTCAAAACTCAGATGATGCTTCGGGAAATACCTCTGACAAAAATACTCGAACTGATGATTATTCTTTGTGGACTGAAAGTTGACACACTGAGCGGACAGAAGATTGACACACTGAGCAGACTGAAAATTAACACGCTGTGCAGACTGCTTTGACCTTTTCAATGACCTGGCAAAACCACACGACCTGGAACGAAATCGAACTCAAACAACCTGAACTGGAATCAAATCTCAAGTGAACTGTCTTGATGTAAACTGGTTCACCTCAAATTTAACTAACTCGACAACCTTGATTTTTTATTTTCACTATAGTTACTGTTTGACTTTATAGTGGGCAACTATTAATTGGGCCGCACAATTTATCTTGAACTCATCCCTAAAAAAAATGATTATGCTGACTAAAAATGATAGGACCTTAACATCCACTAACCAACATGGTAAAAGTTTTGTCGAAATGTGATAGGGCCTATTGGGCGGCAAAAAAATTTTATAGAACCTATTAAATGAAGTAACCACACGGGCCGACAAGTCCACTTGATTGATATTATTTATTATGGGCGGCTATTTAATAGTCAAATGGAATATTATAATTGTGCCGACAAACAACCTCGATATGCAATACTGAATTAATGTTCCACTAAATATATCAAAAGCTTTTTAGTGGGCCGTTTTTATGTCTTTACCACTGGATTGGACCGCTTACTCCACCCAAACTCACAAACATGGGCCCTTTTAAAATGGCGGTAAGTTTACAACAAACAAAAAAAACTCATTCGGCCGCTGATGTGTTAGTGGATCGGTGATTGGGCCTCAATATTATCCAATCAAAATGGCCAACATGATTTTTTTTGTACAGAAATAATGGGCGGTGCAAGCTTTGTTCTGATAGGGCCGTGAAGGTTGGGCTTATTTAATTCACATGCACTGACAAGTCTCGAAATGATGTTTTCACATGCACATATGATTTCAAACGGTTCACTCTAATCGAAGTCTGTTTTTCAAACGATAGGATGTCGGTTTCAAACCAAAGCCAACATAACCCGATGAACGTTTTCACTGTCACAATGAGCGAATCTCAATGATGAACCGCTTGAGCGAACCAGAAATGTCTTTATAAGCGGATCACAAATGTCACAAAGAGCGAACCTCGACTGTCTCAAAAAGCGGACCAATGTTCTAAAAGCGAACCAAACCTGGAATTTTGGGGCGGACCTGACTTATATGAGCGAATCTAAGCAATTTTTTTGGAGCGGACCTATGTGACGTCAGCAAATGACGAACAACTTTCGAGCGAAAGTTCAATTTGAATCGATTTTAAGCCGATTTTAGTTCTGAAATTTTCAAAGTTTTATTAATTCATGATTCCGCACACACTGTGTGAATTTAAAGCGATTCTGACCGTAAAAATTCTGTTTTTTTTTTTCGAAAAAGAAAGGTGTAGAAGCAGAAAAAATGATGAAAACGAGCTGTATATGCGAGATCTTCTCCTCCTTGGCTCTGATACCAATTGTAGGATCGATTTCGACCTAAACGAGTCGTTCGGAAGAGCTCAAATCCGTTTCAGAGGCGGAAACAAAGAAACGGACGTGTACACAGCTTGAATCACACTTTAAACCTCTTGTAGATTGATTTTACAGCGTTTACATTGACAAGGAACACCGGCAATACCTCGGTATCAGATCTGAAAATCGTTACAAATGAAATGAACATTCAACCTATGTATACTACTTCTGGTCCGCTCATAGGGACATCTACCATAAAAGCGAACCATGTGAAAATCCTAAAAGCGAACCGCTAAGATGCCGTATAAGCGAACCTTCATGCAAGTTGACTTATCAGCGAACCTCATTATTACACCTTCCATCTTTTTGTCTCATATGAACATCCATGCTATTGGGCCTTCAAATGGTGATGTCTCATTGGACCTTCTCATGGTCCAATCACCAAATAGCCATGTTATCACAATTTCAAATCCTTTGTTCTTTTGTCGTTTACTGATTTCTCAATATGTAAAAGGCATGAGATGATGTAATGTATGATGTCATCTATATGATGTCATCATCATATATGATGACATCATGCTTGAACAATTCACAACGCAACCCGGACTCGACATTAGACGAAGACGACAGATGACTGCACCAACAGACTCCCCCTCAGATATTGACGAGTCTAAAGTGTCGAGTCTTCAACGACTTCAGTCTTTATCAGTGAAAGCATCCTCAAATCTTTCTCTTCTCTTTACATCATCACCAATAAACTCTCCACGAACAATCTTTACTTGGATGTCTTCAGACTCCCCCTTTCGATATGCTAGGATCGCAGTCTGGCATGTTGAAATCTCAAAGACTTCAGGTATCGGAACCTGGTCTTCAAAACCTGCACATCCTCTACCCAAATATAAATTTTCTGATGATAACAGGTAGAGATCTAATGAATCATTTGCAGAAATTATACAATCACAGAATGATTTTTACAATGTTAATCTTTGAAGAACCACTTGAAGATATATATCATTTTGTTTTCAAAACAACACTTTCTCCCAAACCATTTGTTCATCATGTTAGCACTCGGAATTTTGAACATCAACTTTTCAATACCAGTTGTCGAAAATCTTTTTGAATTTTTCAAAAATTTATGCTAAAACACACTGAAAATCTTTTTGGATTTTTGACATAAGAGATATAAAATGCAATAAAGAAATATTTACAAACATTATTTTTGTGAGTTTGTGTAAGAGGATCATATCAGCATATGAGACAAATCACCAACACCGTTAAGCTTGATTTCATTTTAAGTTCTAAACAATTTACCTAGATTGTCAGTATACTGGTCCACTTAAATTTTCACACAAAGTTTAACTGATCCGAGATACAATATTAATGTTTTAAGCACTTAAACTTATCCGTGTATCCCACTACTTGAATATACTCCCGTATCCAGATCCCAATATTCAGTCTTACAGGTGAGTATACCACAGCTGATATCTGTAAGGGGTTAGGTGCGAAACCGTGAGAGCTCAGGTCAGAACTTCCGTTCAGCAGAGAGATGACGGCTCGACTTTTGGTGGGTCCCCTTTAGAGGATCTTTTTAATGGAGCTTTCTAATTGGACCTCCAAATGGTCCACTAATCAACTAACGGCTATAACACACTTTCAATTATAACATGTCTTTGTCGTTTACTGAATTGAAAATGTGAAGATATGATAATCCAATATATGATGATGACACAAGTATGATGTCATCATTAAACATGATGACATCATGCTTAATCAGATTCGCAACGCAACCCGGACTCGACATTAAGACGAAGACGACAGATGACTGCACCAACAAAAAGATGCAAGACTAGTTAACTATGTTATATTTTTCTTTGTTGTTAAGACGAATGTAATACATTTAATTCAATAAAACAAAATTTCAATTTTTCATGTGTTATGAAACATTGATCCTGTTACTTCCGCCACGTTTTGTTGTTTTACGTGGTCGGGGTGTGACTTACATTATATTAAACAGTGATTGAGTATTTGTATTCTACAATTATCGTCGGTATGTTGGGGTTTTGTATACAAAATTTGTTACTACACTATGAGTAGTAACATGACCACAAGTCGGGTTGACAGTACCGTGGGTGGTAATTAAAGTAGAAAATAAACAAATGTAATTGCGCGATCGCCCTCAATGCTGTAAACGGTTTTACCTGTCTTGATTAAACTGGGATTCACTCACCAGTATTTCCCACTGACAAAATGTTTTTAAACGCGTTTCAGGTAACAAAATGTGAAAGCCAATTAGAAGCCAACTTGGACAGCACTGAAGGCTTGGAAAAGTGGCTATA
This sequence comes from Helianthus annuus, assembly GCF_002127325.2. Lineage (NCBI taxonomy): Eukaryota > Viridiplantae > Streptophyta > Magnoliopsida > Asterales > Asteraceae > Helianthus > Helianthus annuus. The sequence continues at coordinate 104,295,700 of NC_035440.2, read as the reverse complement.
AAAGTTACCTAAATAAAGAGATGTTTTTATTTAAATAAAATAAGATTTATCCCTATAAAAATGTGTGTACTGTAAACTTGGGAATTTCCCACGTATTTAATATTATAAAAATTGTGGTATTTTACTCTGATAAAATATTTCCTAACTACGATCCTGATGTAATTTCCGCTGCCAAATTAATAAACATCGATACCACAGAAACTGGCCGCGGCCGCCCATTCCCGGGAAAATAGGGGACGGGGGTTGCGACAATTAGCAAGGGAGAAACGAATCATCTTATCAAAACAAACGACTTCAGCATGATTCTAGCGAAGAAAATCCATGCCTACTATGATATCAAAACTACCAAGCTGCATCGGAATAAGGTTGATCGGGAAGACGTGATTGTTGAGTTCAAGCGTACAATCACGGAGAACAGAACTAACAGTGGCGGTTCTTCCAGTGGCAATTTCTATGTCGAACGTCGTTGGGAGATTAGCGTGTTTACGGTTTAGGAGCTTTTCGAATTCAAATGATACAAAACAGTTATCGGCTCCAGTATCAAATAAACACGAAGCATAAATACAGTTAACAAGAAACGTACCATTGACAACATTGTTGTTAGTTTGAGCCTAGTGGACATTGATGTTGAATGCTCTGCCGCGGGCTGCTTGTTAAGCTGGTTGCTGCTGCTGCTGCTGCTGAGGCTGCTGCTGTTGATGTTGTTGTCGCGCTGGTTGCTGCTGTGGCTCTTGCTTCACCACTCAGTTCGGGTAGAGGTTTGCGAAGTGGTTAGGATCACCACATGCGAAGCAGGCTCGTGCATGAGCAGCTGGAGCAGGAGTTGCTTGATTACTCTGAGGAGCGGGAAGAGGAGCAGGCAGTGCAGGGGGGGCTTGAACATGAGCTTGCTGACGAGGACCAGTGCGACAGTTCGCGGTAAACTGTCCGTAGAGGTTGCAGTGGACACAAAAACGGCAAGCGATCCTAACTGAGTGATGGTAAGTACAAGTAGGGCACAGAGTGTGCGGACCGGTATACGCACGTTTTGCAGGCGGTGCGTTGGGCACTGGTGCTGCTACTTGGCGGTTCTGATTCTGAGGTTGGGAAGGAACAACATTGAGAGGAGCGGCAGTGACATCATAGTTCTTGTTGTTGTTGTTGCTCTTGCACTTGCGGCGTGAAGACTTCGATCCTTGAGATGCGACGGGTTTAGGAGCGGGAGTAGTGGTGACTTGATGGAGACTTTTGGTGGTGTTCTTGAAGTAACCAGCCATAACTCGCTTATCATTGATTTCAGCGGCGAGTTGATAAGTCTCTTCGATGGTAGTAATCTTGGCTGCTTGAACAAAATCGGTAACACAATCAGGTAGAGCGCGAATGTAATTCTTGATTGTTATGTCGGGATTTGAGACTTGGCCAGGACAAATGATGCTTAGCTGCTTAAAGCGAGTAGTAAGACCAATATTGTCGCCACCTTCTTGCTTGATATTCCAAAACTCGTTCTCCAGCTTCTGGAGCTCATGTGGGGGACATAATTCTTTCATCATGATTTCCTTCAATTCCTCCCAGGAAAGCCCATAGGCTGCGTCGTTACCTCGCCTGTTTCGTTCGGCAGTCCACCAGTCCAGAGCCATAGACTGAAAAACGCCAGTTGTGTTAACAGTGTGGAGGTTGTTTGGGCATCCGCTTTGACGAAGAGTGACTTCAATCGAGTCAAACCATTGAAACATGGCGTTGGGCCCGTCTTCGCCAGTGAAGTCTTTGGGGCCACATGCCTTGAACTGCTTGCAGCTAAAAGTAGCTTTTGGAGAGTCAGACTTAGATTCCTCAGAGGTATTGTTACCGACTTCATTGATTTCGCTAAAGATTTGCGGAATGACCTTAGCCATTTCCTTGGCGACTAGAGAGGCGATGCGCTTGTCAGCATGGTTGCGGCGAGCAGTGCGAGAAGTGTGCGAACCAAATGACGACATTGTCTGCAACAGACATCGCTATAGGATTCAGACACGATATAATCGAATCTCTCCACACAAACATACTTATTATTACGAGGTAAAGCATCAGGAACATGTCGAACAAATAGGCACATAATCACGAAGGCACATAATCCTCATAGGCACATAAGCACGTAAGCACATAAACACATAGAGCACAGAAGCACATATCCCACTATATGTTGCACGTATTCACCTTCATATATTGCACGTATTCACCTATTATTCAAGTTTTGCGAGCGCGTTCGAGAGTTGCGAGTGCGAGTAGCGATTAATGAGTAACATAGCATGCGAGGGTTCATAGATTGGCTGTGATTTGTTAGCGTTTTGAGATGTGTGTGCAGTGCGAATTGTGCGCGTTTAATAAAGCAAAGAGCGAAAAGAGAATAAATCTCCAAAATTGAAACATAAACATATAAAACCACATAAACACATAAAATCACACATAATAGCGATAATTTACAGAGTCAGCGGCTGCGAGCTCAAAATCGAAACAGAGTGTCTGGGTGTGAGACACCGACTACCCAAAGTGATTCGTCTATTCTCAAGGACTTCGAGTGCACGTTTTAGCCTAATAAACTGTGCTCTCTCACCGACATATGGTGAACGGCACGCATCATTTTGGTTATTACGCGTATTGGGTCGTTGGAATCCATCGAGACTTTGGTGAGAGTTTTGTAAAACCAAGTAGAGAGCGGAACGAGTTATTAAGATGCGGGTTTTACCCCTAACTTAACAACTTCATTTCCTGTTTGTGTTATAAAATCACGAGAGAGATAAGGAGAACTTCTTCGTGATATGGATTTCACTCCTGACTTAACGCAAATTCTCGAGTTTATAGTAAAAATACGCGTCGAGCGAGCGATCTAACCGAGAGTTTGCAGTTTTCACACCTAATCTTGACCAAATCACTCGTTTATGTGAGTGTTTTCGAAAATCGTGTGTGTCGCTAGCCTTAGGAAAGGCTAAGTGGTAGTGTTCGACCTTAGGAAAGGCCGATCTTGCACAAAGCTGTAGTATGCGGCATTCGCGCAAGAATGAGTTCGAGAGGGTAACAGAAATAGGCTCGCGCAGAACCCCTACTGGGTTCGCACAAGGCGGTCTGTTGGTACTAAGACTATAGACTAGGTCGTTTCTAAGACATCGACCCGGACTAGGTCGAGTCTTTCCTAATTCCATATAGTTATGGCTCTGATACCAATCTGTCACACCCTGACCGATGGTGAAAACATCGGGGCGTGGCACTAGGCGAACCAGATTGCTCAAGAGATCCATAACAACTAAATGTTACCAATATTCTTAACGTCATTTGTCCCATACCAATCAACAAATATTCGTGTTGGGATTGAACCCTAACAGAGGAACAAATAATGTAAAGCCAAAACCGGATCCCATCAGTGGACTCCTAATAAGCAGCAGTTTACTCTAATCTCTCCCCTTGACAGTGGTTATCTAACAGCTGATAAATGTTAAGTGCTGCTCAACTACAACAACTGATAAACCAAACTCTGATGATTACCTAACAACTGCTGAAGACAAACTCTGTTGCTCTATCTACTGCTGTTTCCTAAGTGCTGCTGAAGATTCAAGCACTGCCCTCTCAAAGACTGATCACCTTTGAAGAAAGCACTGAAGACTCAACATCTGTGCTAAGGCTACAACAGTGGAACGTGAAGCAGTAGTTTTCCTTATGTTTTGTATGTTAGTGAATAACAGATGTTACATAACAATAGTTTGTATAGAACAGTATTTGTAGTTTGTTAGGTCGTTAGATGTCACTATCATGGTGACGTCAGCTGAAGCATATCAGTGGTTTGGTTTGCCTATAAGTATGACAGTACTCTGTACTGTTACACTTGATCGTTTTGAGTGAGTTCTTCTCCTCAATTCATCCTTTCATCTTGTGCAACCAACTCTGGTGTATCAGGCTGAGGGAGAGTTTAGATTGTAAGCTTTTACTGTAATCATTTGCTTTGTATTTCAATCATTTGACTCAATGAAAAGCAATTGTTTATCAATCTATACTTTCCTTTGTTTGTGTTTACTTTGTTTGCAACTCATTTCCGCTGCACTTATTAGTTTTATGCAAACAAACACGAATCATGACAGCCTCAGATCCTAATAATTGGTATCAGAGCTTGGACAGTCAAATTCGATCTTACAATTAATTTGACGTAACAGTTCAGCTCATAAATTCATTGATACTGAGAGTTGGTTGTATTCAGTTGAAAAACAGAGTAACGAGTAAATCATGATCAAAATGGTTATTCAGAAACTCTGTATATCAACCAAGATGTCATAAAAACACACAAATCTCAAACAACAAGTGTTATCATGCATATGTAACTCATAGTTGTCAGATCTGAAAAATTATGGGTTCGTTCGCTATTTCTAAAATTGATTTCAATTGTTGTTTTGATATTTGTGTTGTTTACTCAAAATCTCTCATGTGTTCAAAGGCAAGTTGAGTACCTTCAAAAGGATCAAATCAACTTTGTCTAAAACACATTGAGAAAATAAGGTATAAAACCAGTCCTAATCATAAGTAATGTGAGATTTGAAATAAAACATGATCAAACATGGTCAGATCTCTCAAAACATTGCTTCAAAGTGATTATGGACAAAGCATGTTCGAAATATAATCTCCTAGTGAGTATTTCTGAACATATGAATAAACAGGGTAAAAAGGGAAAATGAAAATGAGCAAATCTCAAGGTGTAGCTATCTCAAAAACTTTTGAAATCAAAAGCAAAAGAGTATAAGCATAAAACACTCTTGAGGCTAAAATTAGATCATCAGTGGTCATTATGCAACTGTGTGCACTCATCAAAACAGGAATTGTTCTGGTAACAATTGGTAACAATAGCATCATCAGTGATGGTACTTAAAAGGAATTTACGATCAGTCGACAAGAAAATGATCCAAACAGTGGTCAAAATAACTTGAGAATAATATGATCATGAATTCTTTGGAAAACTGTCAGATCCTTTTGATTATTTTCAAAACTTCCTTCAATTTTTGTTAAGGTGTTTTTCTCTGAAATAAAAACCAGATATATTTTATTCTTTTATGAAATATATTTTGTTCTTTTACTCATTTTTTTAAGTAAAAGTTCATCTCTGGTCTGGATGTAATTACCTTGTTTTTTTTTGTGTGTGTAATTGCTATCCCTAAAACTGGTCAAAAGGAAATGACATACATACCAAGGTCATGTTAAACTCAAGTTCGGTCTTCACTGATCATAAAATTGATTGCAAATTGACTTAGACTACTGAGATACTCATGTTCTAATTCCAGTAATTAGACATAAAATGAGCAGCTCTAGTAGAAATGTCCTCATCATCTGGGATGCTGAACCATTGTCTAAATAATAGACATTTGGCAAAACCTTGAACAAAATTCCTGTAAACACTATGCTGGCAATTTAATCTTGATAATTTACATCTAAAATGTACTTTGTTAAGTATAGCATTTTTGTTACTAAACAGATGATAGATCTCTACATCTGAACAAACAGATGCTAAAATTGTTGGTCAATGGTCAAAACACTGCTGCACAACCAGTTGTTATATATACTATTCTTGTCCACTGTTGTATCTAAAATGCTGTTGTACCTTAACATCTGTTCACTAAAGTCTGTCCACTGCTAAAGTGTCAACCTCTGCTCTTCAAAACACTGATTTAAAATCATTGTTCCATCCACTGCTACATCCACTGTTTCATTTGTTACCGTTGTAACTACTGATACTTGATTCATCAGTAGTTGTTAAAACAACTGTTCTTCATTATTTACCATTCCATCAGATGTTTGACACGTGGTCAGTTTTTAGCCTTCAGATCAAAAATAACCGCTGCCACATCAGCAATCACTTTTTCCCTAAATAAAACCCTGATTATATCCAAACAGGGTTTTACTGTCGAATTGAATTCCAAAAGTTCTCTTCTCATAACAGTTTCCCTCTCATAACTCCAAAACTTCTTCGATCTTCTTCATCCAAAATGACGAAACCAAAATCGAAGTCAAAATCAAAACCAACATCTTCTTCCACAACAGCAGATGCCACTCAAATGGCTGCTGAAACACCGGAGATTCGCTACAAATCTCCACACAACTATGTAGGTATACTCACAAAACCAACCGATAACCACACCTTCGATTCCATCCTTGACATCCTCTCTGCATCAAAGTACAAAACTTTGATAAACAGCAGACGCTCCTATTTACCTTGACACCCAGAGAGAGTTCTGGAAAAATGCCACCCTTGAAAAACAAGGAGATATCATCGACGCAATCAACTCCTCGATACAGGGTAAGAAGGTAAATGTCTCACCAAAATCCATCTCTGAAACCTTTAAACTCGATGATTTAAATGGAAAAACCTCTTTTACAAAAGACGAGTTGGTAAAGGATTTCATGAAAAGGGGCTATGCAGAACAACCAAACAGGGACACCCTACAAAAGGGTTACTTCCCTTCTGCACCCAGATTTTTGTTCCACACACTGCTCATGTGTGTTTCTAATAAAACAACGTCCTTCAATGAGATACCAACAAAAATCCAATGCCTGGGGTATGCAATTTTGAACAATGAAAACTATAACTACTCCCAGGAAATATTTGATGATTTGGTAAAGAACGTTGATAATAAGGCATTTCTGCTCTTTCCAAGGTTTCTAAGTTACTATTTTGAACAAAAATTTGTCGAGAAAGAGGCAGAAGTGCCCAAACAAGGTGTCTCATTCAAAATAAACGGTTTAACAATAGAAACTTTTTCAAGAATGATGGCACCAATTAAATTAAAAACAAAAGAGGGTGAGCAGGTCTTAGAAACTGCCACTGAAGAAACCACTGCTGAGCCCACTGCTCCAGGTGATCAGAGTAGCAGACCCACTGCTCTGAAACCCACACCTGCCACCACCAAAAGGACCAAAAGAAAACCATCCAGAAAACCCACCAAACCCAAAACAAAGGCAGCTCTGGAAGATGAGATCCCAGAGCAACTGCCAGTGACAACACAAAAGTCACCAGAAACCACTGCTGCTACTTCCTCACAGCAGTTGGTAGAAAGATCTCAACCCCAGCCTCAAACTCCTCTTGCATCCTCACAAAAGGATCAAGTTGTAAGCACAGGGACACCACAATATGGAGCTCTAGGTCCACTCGGATCTATCTTCCACAGTCCTGATCCCAAGGACATGTCTCTTTCAACACCCATACCCTCACCAATAATAATGCCACAATCAATAATACCCCTGTTGCATGTAGTTGATATTGCACAGACAAAAACCAGTTCCTCTCAATCACCCATTACTGAGAGCATACCTCCACAAGTGACTGGGTCTGATGTTAATACCTCTGTTATCCAAGCAACAGTTGAGGAGGTTACACCCCCTGAGTTACAAGTAACTCTCGATGGTAGTTCAAGTGGAGCAGCAACTACAACTGATGGATCAACAGATCTTCAGTTGGACAGTTGTTACATTACTAAGACTCCCTTAAAGGCAATTTCTTCCATGGCAACATCGGTAACCACCAGCAAGTTATCTTTAGCTGCTGGTAACATCAAAGGTTCATCGGTTGCTGAAGAAAGAAGTCCCCAGTACCAAGAAAAAGGGGCATCAATGGATGATTTTTGGGATTCACTTCCTAAGTCAAACATTGATACAACCACTGCTGGTGGGGATTCAGATGATCCTGTTAATTCAGGTGATGATTCAAGATATAATGAATTGACGGCCAGAGTTTAAAACCTGGAATCTTCAGTTGCAGAAATAAAAGATATGGTGCAGCAGCTGTTACAAGCTCAAATAGCCCAATCATCTGCTCCTCCTGCTCAAGCACCTGCTCCACAAGCATTTGCTGCAAATGAGCTATGGAATATCCTCCAACCACTGCTTAAACAACAACAACAAATGGTTGCTAAAAAGCATGCTCTTCAAGTGCAAATGTTGACCAACATGGTTGAATCTCGGTTCAAAGATACTCAAGCTGATATCAAGGCTATAAAGGCCAGCATTCAACAGAATGCTCAAAGTGAGAAAGCTCCATCTGCCATTTTCTTCATGGATACACCCCTGGCAGATAATGCCAAAAAGGGGGAGAAAAACATGTTGAAAAAGAAAGGTATAGAAGATGGGATGCACATTGAACCTGAGAAACCCAAAACAGCTGATATTACAGTAGTTTCAAAAACTGCTGTCAGTAGCCAAACAACTGCCATCTCATCAACACACACACTTCCAACACACACCACCTCATCACACACCATCACAACTACTGTTCCACCACCACCTGTGTCTACAACACAAAAATCCTCATCAAAACCAAAAACCACCAAACCACCATCATCCAAAGTCACACCACCACTGCCTCCTGCCATAAAGCAGAAGACAGCAGATGTTACAACATCTGCTGTAGTGACAATAGTGATTGAAGCACCAGTTGTTTCAACCACTGTTAGTCAATCACAATCACAAACCACTGATCCACCCAAAACATCATCAGTCTCCTCTTCAAAAAGAAGAAGGGTCTTCATTCCTGATGATGAGTCACCACCACCATCACCACCTTCAAATATCATTTCCCATTCTCCATCCCCTGCTCAAAAGCAGAAGACAACAACTGATACATCAGTAGTTGTAATGACAACAGCAGTTGAAACACCAGTTGTTTCAACTACTGTTAGTCAGACATTCACAACTGCCCTAATTCTTCCTATATCACAACCACAGCACTCTAGCAGAAAAAGAAAGCCAATCACTGCCGAAGTAGGGATACTTGATCCAAATGCTGCAAAGTATCCACTGGAACTAGAAGCCATCAAAGATGAGATGAGGCAGTTTTATACAGAAACAGACCCAACAAAAAGGAAATTCTCCTCACTCATCGGTTATATGGTTCCAGAAGACATGGATGATTATCTCATAATAAAGGCAAGGCAAGCTAAAGTTAGAGCTAAAATTGATTGTGAAAGTGAGAAACTGAGCGAAGAAGGCTTTGCTAAAAGACTGGAGTTCTACCTCACCAAGGTAAAGCAGATAGAAGAATTTGCACAAGAGCTAGTAAGAGAAAAAGCTGATCAAAAGAAGAAGCTTAGAGAACAGCTTCTAGCCTACATTATGAAAGAAAAGTTCTATCCTGCTGAAGAACAACAGTTTGAGGAATGGCCTTTAGTAGCTTTAAAGCGTGAGGCAGAGAGAATTCAAAAGGTGAAGAATGATCCCTCAAAGAAGAAAACTGCTCCAAACTGGAGTAAGTACAAAAGACTCATTGCTGATCTCACTGCTGAGCATAAAAGAAAGAAAAGGGAGTTGGTGGATGCTAAGATAGGCACTGCTGAAGCCATATCAAAATGGTCTAGGCAACAAACTGATGAAGCTTATGAAAGACTTGAGAAGCAGAGGATGAAAGCCTCTAACTCTCCTAAAAAGTCTGACTACAAAAAGCTTCAAGAGCAAGTCAAACTTTTCGAAACACAGATCAACACAGCAGAAGATTTTGTCACAAAGCTGAGTAAAGAAAAGAAGGAAATGCTATCTGCTGGAGAAGATAAGAACAAAGAAGCTGAACAGATTGAAGAAGCTATGAAGAAAATAGCTTCAGATAAAGAAAGATTGGCTAAACTACAAGTCCTTGCCAAAAAGGTTAAAGTAGTAAGCCAAAAGTCATCAGCAGGCATCACAAACAGTGAGCTGATTGACAAAGAAGTTGAAGCAGATATAGCTGAAGCCAACAAGATCATTGAACAAGCATTCATACGAGTGTCTGAAGCTCATGATGCTGTTCTTCACTTCTTCAGGCCAATCACTTCAAGTTCATCAGATAATAAAGCTCTCCTAAGAAACCCATTGAGTTCAAAAATACTAAAGTGGATGTCTGATCAAAAGACCCACGTATTGACTTTGCTCAGATTCAATGGTGAAGTGAAGCATATATCAAGGAATCAGGCACTAGGCCTAAGTACTGAAGTTCTACAGGATCTCCTTGAGCTTACACTGTGCAGGGATGAGGATGATACAAGTTCCAAGGATTTTGAGAAAGAATTTAAAAGAAAAGCAATGGAACTTCTGATGAAAAATAAAGGTTCCGAATAAGGAAGGGTTTTGGCATTATCTGTTCCTGGGGGAGATTGTTGGGATTGAACCCTAACAGAGGAACAGATAATGTAAAGCCAAAACCGGATCCCATCAGTGGACTCCTAATAAGCAGCAGTTTACTCTAATCTCTCCCCTTGACAGTGGTTATCTAACAGCTGATAAATGTTAAGTGCTGCTCAACTACAACAACTGATAAACCAAACTCTGATGATTACCTAACAACTGCTGAAGACAAACTCTGTTGCTCTATCTACTACTGTTTCCTAAGTGCTGCTGAAGATTCAAGCACTGCCCTCTCAAAGACTGATCACCTTTGAAGAAAGCACTGAAGACTCAACATCTGTGCTAAGGCTACAACAGTGGAACGTGAAGCAGTAGTTTTCCTTATGTTTTGTATGTTAGTGAATATCAGATGTTACATAACAGTAGTTTGTATAGAACAGTATTTGTAGTTTGTTAGGTCGTTAGATGTCACTATCATGGTGACGTCAGCTGAAGCATATCAGTGGTTTGGTTTGCCTATAAGTATGACAGTACTCTGTACTGTTACACTTGATCGTTTTGAGTGAGTTCTCCTCAATTCATCCTTTCATCTTGTGCAACCAACTCTGGTGTATCAGGCTGAGGGGGAGTTTAGATTGTAAGCTTTTACTACAATCATCTGCTTTGTATTTCAATCATTTGACTCAATGAAAAGCAATTGTTTATCAATCTATACTTTCCTTTGTTTGTGTTTACTTTGTTTGCAACTCATTTCCGCTGCACTTATTAGTTTTATGCAAACAAACACGAATCATGACAACCTCAGATCCTAACAATTCGACAATTAATTATTACAGATAATGAGTTTCTCTCAAAAAAAGCAAGTTCGACAACCTAGATTTTCTAAGCGGTGTAGTTTCTAGACTGCCTATCTTGATTCCACAAAAGATCGGCAAGTAAAGCATAGCATAGCATCCTAAACACCTGTCACATACGTTGGAATAAAGTCAATACACATAGTGTAAAGGTGAGTACACAAGTTTAATAGCCTATAGTAGCGAAAGCGATTTACGCATAACCAGCATGTAACACGTAGAAATGTGAAGCAAGTAAGCTATCGACAATGACATATGCACAGACATGACTGCGAGTTGTAGAATGCGCAACACATATCACCACTGTGACACGTGAAGTAAAACCCTTAACAACCCCTGCCCACGACAGGTGCTGAGTCCAAACTATTGTACTATCATTGCTAAGGTGTTAGGCAACAATCACTATGTAAACATAACATACAAGCATTCATCGAAAACACGTATAACATGCGAGAGCGGTTAGCGTATAAAAAGTGTTTGCGTTGTGTGTCGATGTGATTTGATATAGGTAACGTATGTAACACCCAAAAGTGCGTTAAGCAAAAAGGGTTCGAGTATACTCACAGATCATGTTTAGTAAATAAACACAGTCTTGGATTGAAGGGAACGCTTGAGGGATTAGCCTGATCACAGAACGATAGCGTAAGCGTTGAGCAGCGTGTAACAGTGTGCCGAGTGAAATGATGGGTCGGATGATGGTTCGATCGAATGACCAGATGGTTGAGATTACAAGTCAAGTTACCTGGTCGAGTAGTCATTCGATCGGATGGTTGTCTGATCGGACAGCTATTCGATTGAGCAACCTTCTGTTTCAGAATTTGTAAAATAAGTTAAGTTAAAAATTTTGCGGTTTGACGGAGACGGCATGACGGCGTGTTAAACAACGGAAATCACATCAAGTCCAACTTGTTCGATCGGATGGGAATCACCCCGCTCGATCAGACTCAACTTTTCTTGATGGAGTTTCATATTCAACCCGTGAATCGGTTGTCTCTTTGATAGAAATCCATTCTCAGACCGGTTCTCCACTAAAGAATGAGTAGAGAGCCTGAACAAGTTCAGATTCTAACGGTTTTGAGTGAAAAGTGAAAGATGTTGAAGAAAAGTTTGAATCTAGCTGAAAATGGTTAGATCTTGATGAAATTAGTGTAAAAACATGTGGAAATCCTTTTGATCCGAACCGTTCTTGATGAGATGAGGTCACACTTCAGTGTTCATAAGAACCCATGGTGACGTCACTCTAGAACAGCCCCAAATCAGATGATTTCATGGTGAAAATATGAGATTCGATGGTGAAGATGATGAGAAAGTGTGTGATGAAGATAGAAGTACAAGGTTTAGGAAGAAAACTTACAAGAATCACGAGGAATCGAGAGAAAAGAGCTTGAGAGTGCGTGCGTCGAACGGATATGTCATATCAATGAATAGTTGATGTGACAGGAGGGGTTATAGGTGTGAGGGTGAAAGGCGGTGTAGGGTTAAGCGGGTAGGACGGCCGTTCGATCGGATGGCCATCCGATCGGATGGTCATCCGGTCGGATGTCCATTCGATCGGTTGGCTTTCGCGATTTGGTTTTCCGACTTTTGTTTCGTGCGTTGAGCGTTGCGTTGCGTTTAAGCGAGTTGCGAGTAAATGATGCGATAGTATTGAACAATAGTTACACAAATAACATAACTAACACCTAACGGCATAAAAGTAAGTAAATTTGCGTTTAGAGTTTGCCATGAGACTACGATGCGATAGAGCTGCGATTGCGTTTACAAATAACATCCCACAACAAATATAAACATGCACAAGTAAAGCACATAATAACACACACACACATATATAAGAGACCAATTAACTGCGATTCGAGTTGCGATGCGATAGCGATGTGTTAGGGTTAAGTAGAATATCGTGTAATAGCGTTTATCGCATTGTTACTTCACATAATAATAAATCGTAATCTAAAATAGCGTTAACTAATATATCCATTATCGAGTCTCGAGAGAACAAGCAATAGTTAAGCAAGGAATGACAGATCTAAATAACAACCTGACTTTGACCTTGACTTTGACTTTGACTTTGACTTTGACTTCTACTTTGACTTTCTGAAAAGTCGGGTTGTTACATTGTGATACTCTATGCGTGAATCTTGAAACTATACTAGACTCTTATGAAACTTGACTCTTTTGTGATACCTTGAATCTTGACATTTTTGATACTTTGAAACTTGACTCTAGAAACTTGATACTTGTTAAACTTAATGCATATTAAACAAGAGACTTGATACTTAGTGGAATGAGAAGCTTGATACTTAGTAAACGAGAAACTTTGATTCTTCATTGAATGAGAAACTTTTATACTTTATTTATTCTTGTTGAACGAGAAACTGATACTTATTTTACGATAAACTAGCTTGAACGCAACTTGAAACATGGAAACTTTTGGGTTGATTATGTAATAAATATCATATAATGGTTACTCGTAATAAAACGCAATGCAACGCTTAATCTAGCTCGCAAAACGAACCAAAGTCGGAAAACTAGCAAACGCTCTTGGCTGTCCGGATGACCATCCGATCGGATGACCATTCGACCGTATAGCCATCCGACCCCTTGCACACTTACACCGCCTCACCTGTCGCTTTCACCTATAAATACGACACTTGTACTCTCATTTCACACTCTTGCCTCTGTCATCCAACCACACGCACTCCCAAGTCCTTTCAAGCACATTTCACTCGATTCAAGGCAACCTTGTAAGTATTTCTCCTAGATTCTTGTACAACTTTCATCATTTAACACTTCTACACATGATTCTTCATCAAAATCGCACAGACACTTCAATATTTTCAATATAATTGACTGATTTGGGGTCTCTTAGAGGTGGTTTCCACTCAGAAGTTGGTACAAACTATTGTGGAGCACATTTGAGCAAGAACGGCCCTAGATCTAACGAATTTTCACAGTTTTTAAACAAAATCTAAGGAAATGTCACACTTTTATACAGATGAACATCATGTTTTACACTTGATTTCAAACTTTTCTTCAACTTTTTATACGAAACATGGTGAAATCAGACTCAAACAAACTTTCGAATCGTTTGTTAGTCAAAAGTCGGCTTGAGAACTGAACTTCACCGGAAAGCGGACAATTTAATGAGTCCAAACATGAAACACACCGGAAACAGTTCGTTGGTTCGAGAAGGGGTGGTTCCTAGCCGACCGACGAGCTGGGTTTGGTACGTTTCCGTTGTTTGACGCGTCATTACACCTTCTCCGTTAACTCGAAACTTAGAAGTTTCACGAAACTTCACTCACTGACCGTCTGTCCGGATCTCCATCCGATCAGATGACCATCTGTCCAGATGATCTGACTATCATGACAACTGTTTGTTTTACAGGACACAATGAACACAACTTTTGAGACTTTAACCAATTCGCAAACTATACACACTGATCGAATGACCATCCGATCGACTGGTCACCCGTCCGGATGACCATCCGATTGGATGAAGCACATTTGATCGAATGGTCATCCGACCAGATGACCATCCGCTCAGGTAATATTGGCAGACACTTTATCTCGATTTTTGCACCGTTCGACACTCTGTTCCCAACCAGGTCAGCTCTTAGAGGACTTATGCTCTGTTCCCCGCAATCAGGCTGATCCAGCTCTCCCTTTGATCCAATCTAACAGTGTTTGGTTCTAAGCACCCGCTGTGAGTATACTTGATCCTTTTTTGTTATAAACACTTCTGGGATGCAACATGTATTCTATATAAACACACTTGACACTTGAAACTTATTTGAAACATACTCTATCCATCTAAACATGAAACATGACACTTGTGATACTTGAGACTTGTTGGTGCATATGTCTGTCGACTTCGTCTTGTATCGAGTCTTGTAAAAGGATAGATAGATCAGGGCATGAAATACGAGAAACATGTGATTGTAACCATTTCGCACGAAATGGAACAAGGCCATTTCGCACGAAATGGACATTCCATTTCGCACGAAATGGACATTGTCCATTTCGCACGAAATGGGTCTTGCTCATTTCGTACGGAATGGCTAGCCTATATATATCGTGCTTGTTCATTTCATTTGTAACGATCTGATTCCGGAGCCGAAGTGCTGCCGAAGTGTCTACTCGCTGTACAACGCTGTTATATCAATCAAAAAGACAATTAGAGTGTAAATCAAGCTGTCTCGAAGTTTATACTGTCACACCCCGGCCGCGTATAACATGCAACCGCGGCGGAAACGCCGGGGAGTGTCGTGGACAGAATTAATTGTTTCATAACCATGGCATACAAGTTGTATTTTATTTATAAACAAAGGTGTTACATTGTCTTGGAAATAGAGTACGGAAATCAAAACATAATTAAGCTAGTTCAAACTTCATTTTTAGGCTCTAAGGCACAGGTCCGCCCTAGAATCATGATCATCGTCCTATGGAATAGCTCCTGAAAACACATGTGAAAGTAGGTACGTCAGCATAAAAATGCCTGTGAGATACATAGGTTTTGTGAAAATGGGATTCATGACTTGTGTTTAAAGAAATGTTTAATAACAGTCAGTCATGAACCTTGTAATTTGTTTTGCTTTGTAAACCATTTGAAAAACGATAACATCAAACGATATGTATAGATAAGTGCAAGGTTAAACGAATAACCAAGTAAAATGAGTTGAATAAGATAAGTTGTTTGTGAAAATAATGTCTTGTAAAGAATATGTTATCTATGTAAAATGTAATGTGTATAATCTGAAATGACTTAGATAACGCCACGATATGTAATATTATACAAACATTTATATATAGGAAGTACCAGCGGCGTATCCACCATGTTTGTATCATATTACATACGCCACGTTACTTAAATCATTTACCCAAACCAATCCACCATGTAAATTGTTCATGCGTAAACCAAATGTCAAGTGTTATTGTAAACCATGTCAAATGTTTATGTTCAAGTGTAAACCACCAAATGTATATGTCAATGTCGACGTGTTTATGTTCAATGTAAGTCATGTAATGTGTAATCCCAAAATGTATCATGTATGGTAAGCGAAATGTATCAACTTAAACCATATGCACAAAACAAGCCGTTGAAGTAAAACGTGGTTTAAATCAACGTTATGTTCTGCGGAAAATGCATGCTCAATTGATAATAACATTTATGCGGTATTGTAAACTATGCATACATCCAAGCCTTGAGACTGCGGCGATAAACCCTTAAACAAATTAAAGGTTTATCTAAGTTATGTATATCGAATTCGGTCATTCCTTCCAGTCCTATCAAACCCAGGACTTCAGGAATGGGAGTTGTCAATTCCTATGGTACCACTACCTACTAACGAACGGCGTGATCAATGTTAATGAATGTATTGTCCCATGTTAAACAAACCAAATGTCATAACAAAATGAAGGCATGTGATGTAAACAATGTACTAAGTATGCTAAGTAAACATACGAAGCAGAAATGTTCATGTAAATCAATGTGTCCATATGCTGAGTAAACATATGCAACAGAAATGTTTATGTAAATCAATGTGTCCATATGCTGAGTAAACGTATGCAACAGAAATGTTCATGTAAATCGATGTGCCCATATGCTGAGTAAGCATATGCAGCAAAAAATGTTATGTAAATCTATGTACTAAGTACGCACACAATGGGCATACATAGCATAAAATGTAGTGAAATCATGTACTATAATGTACTAATGAGCATAGCAGATATACGATGTGAAGACATAGAAAGCATGAAAGTAACAGATAGGCACATGTGTTTCACCCCAAAACAGTTTGGAAAACAGTAAAAGATGGGGTTCTATGTACTCACCTGAGATTGCTTTGAGTTCTTGTAGAATAACCAGATAATGCTAAAGATCACGGGATATCAACGGCACCTAATAGGTAGCTTATGTTAATATACCGGACCAAGTCGGAAGGATCGGACAGTACGCGGGTTCGAAAACCAAACGAGTATGGAGACTCGTGTAATATGGTTTAACAAAGCCTACATACTAAAATGAAACTTAACCTAGGTGCTTACGGTCCATCACGACCCGTTTAGGTAGCTTATGCCACCTTACGCGTCGTTCGCGTAGAACGCGTCTGGAACGCCTAACATCGGGACCACAAGGTATAACCTCGGAAGGTTATAGCTATGGTCACCTAATGTGTTTGGTCAGGTCCTAATGACCGACCAAATGGGTTGGGTTCGAAAGCATAAGCGATGGTTTAGATCGCTTACCTTACGACCCTATATAAGCACTAAACTAAAAGTGACGAGCTAAGCATGTTAGAACATGCTTAACTAAGTTTGAAAACAGGTTTGACATCAAAACAAACGGCTTTGATGCCTACGAGTAGTTTGGTTACAAAACATGCAAGAATGCACATTTTGGCCGAAACTACGACTCGTCACTGAGCCTAGATAACGTGGTGATCAGTAGGTATGGTCACTATGGACCATAACCATCGTGATCACGCTCACGTTATGAAGTTCTATGAACTTCGCATCGACCATAGGCTGGTCAATGCAGAAAGTCAACAAAACGTTGACTTTCGGACTCGAAAAGCGAATAAAAGAGCGAAAGAAGACTTACGGAGGGTCCCCGAGTGCTAATCAAGATCCAATAGCTCAGGTATGAAGCATAAGCATCAACTTAGAGCATTTAGATCTGATTTGTGGGTTTTTACACAAAAGGGGGGGGGTATTTATAGGAAAAGTGGAACCGTTAGGATCGTTTTATCGAATATCGTGCTTTGATCTCGTGCGTACACGTGTCTAGTGGATAAGTTCAGTGAACTTGGCCTTTGGCCCTTCATTGGGTGAAGAGGCATTGCCCTTTGATCGAACGAAAGGCCAGATTCTGCATTTATTGCAAAATCTTTCTGTCAGACATGTTCACGCGCCCCGCGTAAGGATTTGGCAAATCCTTACGCGCCCCGCCTAAGGTTCCCAGACCAGAATTTTCAATTTTGGTCCCTGCACTTCAGAAACACGTATTTTGGCCCATTTTTGGCACGTTTAAGCCCCGTTAACCTCATTTCAAGGCTCTAAGATGAAGTTAAAGTGTAGGGGACTTGAAATATGCTCAAAAATATTCCGGATGTCGGTTCGTTTGGCCGTACGATCGCAATGTTCGCTTAATTACGACGGAATGCGCATAAGCGTGAAAGACGATCCAAATGACGCGACGAATGGATTTTTCTCATGCCAAACACTAAGGCATAATATAAGGATGCTTACATAAATTTTTGGATGTCCGGATGTATTCAGAACGTAAGTTATGCGCGAAAGTGCAAACTTATGCACTTTTTGACACTTTTAGTCCCTGAATGATCCAAAAGTTTGTTTTAGCATACCAAACCTCTCAAAGCCTATTTCTAAGCTATGTAAAGGATATTTATGGTATGTTTAACTTATGGACATGTTCCGGAATGTTCGTTACAGTTCAAATTGGCATACTTTCGCAGTTTGTCAAGTTTAGTCCCTGTAAGCGAATTATCTTGTTTTTGCCATACCAAAGCCTTCAAAACTTATTTCTAAGTTAGGTGAAGGTTATTTAAGGTATGTTGAGTATATGTTGATGTTCCGGAGTATTTGTCGCATTAAACTGAGTACGTTTTCGCATCAGTTTGCGTATAATTCTCCAGAAAGCGATGTAGAATTTGGAATTGAACAAAAGTCAAAACACGAAAAATGTAAAACACAATGAAACAAGCATTGGGATCAAATAACATTATTTTATTGATAATTGCACTGTTCACAATGATTACAAGCACAGATGTTACATATACGTTAGTTTCCGCCTCTCGTATTGACAAGAACTCTTCTGAATGACTCATTTTGATCGTGCGAACGATCCTACAAGTGGAATCAGAGCTCAGGAGGGAGAGTTCTTACCGAATTCAGCTTGATTTCATCAAAATTCTGACTTCTACACCTTCTTTTTCAAAATTAACAAGATTTTTCGGTTAAAATTGGCTTGATTTTCTCACATTATAAGTGAAAAAGTGTTTTAACGAATCCTTGAAAGAATTTGACCTAAAATTAATCTAAAACTTGCTCAATTTGACAAAAATATGTCCAATAAGATGACATCAGCACCATTTCGCTCAGAATAGACATTCATTTCGCACGGAATAGACATTCATTTCGCACGAATTGCATATTGGAATCTTCATTTCGCACGAATTGAGTTTTGCAGATCATTTCACTTGAAAAGGTCTCCATTCCGCACGAATTGATACCTAGTTGATCCATTTCGTACGAAATCACCCATTTCGCACAAAATCATTCTTTTTGCCTGAAGATTAGGTCCGTTTCGTATGAAATCAGTCATTTCGTTTCAAAGGATTCATTTCGTTCGAATAATCCATTTCGCACCAGATTAGTCATTTCGTTTGAAAACAAGTTTGTGACTTTTTGAGAACCAAAACATGGAAGAATAGTTTCATAACGCGTTTGCTACTGCCCCGAGTACTCCGGTTACCATTGCTCAGATTGTGAACATGGAAAATGAAACTGGAACATTGCAAAAACCCCCCGAAACTAATGGGTATTGAGGAATACTATGGTTGGAAAGACCGGTTTGAAAACTGGGTTCAAGCAAATCATTTGAGGTCTTGGGAGTGTATTGAGAAAAAGTAAGTTAAGCCTCGTACAGATGTGGGAGTGAACAAAACTATTTCTGAGTTGTCGGATAAAGAACGAGACATGTACAAAGCAGAAAAGATGATGATTAGTCTACTCCAGCAAGCGGTGAAAGAAGATATCTTCATATTACTTCAACATGATAATACTTCACGATCGATTTGGGAAGCACTTCGAGTTAAGTTTGAGGGAAGTGAGAAGATGATCAGGAGTAAGAAATCATTATTAAAGAAAGAGTTTGATTTGTTTACTAGCTTGCCGGGTGAAAATACAAAGAAACTAATAGAGAGATATTATCACTTAGTGCGTTCAATGTCATTGTTAGATACCAACAAAGATCGAGAAGAATGGGTTGACAAATTAGCTGATGCTTTACCTCAGAAAGAATGGGGTACATATCTAATGATCTTAAAGAACACTGGAGAATATGATAAGTTGACAATTTCCTAGTTTATTGAAAAGATTGAAGGACAAGATCTTGAACAACAAAAGATTGCTAGAATGAACAATCCAAGTGGTCAACAAGACATCAAGATGCATTACAAAGGAAGTGTTCAGGATGTTGAAGCAAGTCCAAAGGTCCAAACCGCTTTCAGTGCAGAAAACTCATCAGGATCAGTCAATCAGAGTCCAAGCAGCAACAGTGGATTTTCTTCGTATTCGAATGTTAGTCCAAATGTTTCAACCTTAAGTCATCAGTTCCAAAGCTCAAACAACAGTAATGGTCATGTGTTACATTGCAACATCGCGTTACATCTTCAGAATGGTCAAAATTTATCTGAAGAAGTCGCTAAAGGTCATATGGCATTACTAGCTACGGTATTAGAATCATATGAGGGTTTGGTTGCAGGAAGGATCGGAAATCCTCTGTTGACAAAAGAGGATTACGATCAGATTGATGCTGAGGAAATGGAGCTTATGGATATTAAGTGGTGTTTAGCAAGTATGTTGAGGAGAGCTGAAAAATTTAAGATGATTACATGAAGAGATAATTTTCGTGATGCAAATGTTTCTACTTTAGGTTTTGATAAATCTAAAGTTACTTGTTTTCGATGCAGGGAAAAAGGACATTTCAAGAGGGAATGTACCAATCGAGAAGCTATATATCAACAAGTTGCTCAACAACCATCATCATTAAATACTATTGAAGATGGAAAGAAGAAGGCGATCGAAGAGTGTTAGTGCATGCGTCTGTCGACTTCGTCTTGTATCGAGTCTTGTACTTAGAATACTAGATCAGGGCACGTAGTTCGAGATAATGTAATTCTGCTTGAAGCTTGTAATTCCGCATGAAATGTTGTGAATGTAATTCCGCGCAGAATTAGATTCCGCTTGGAATCTTAATTCTGCTTGGAACACCTTTCAAACGGAATCAGAGGCCTATAAATACCCCTCAAGCGAAATTAGTTGGAACAGTTCCGGTTTGTGCAACGAAGTGCTGCCGAAGTGTCGTCTCGCTGTAAATTGTCATCAAATCAATAAAATCGACAGTTAAAGTGATATTATTGCTGAATTGACCTCAATACGACTGTTTCCGCCTTTCGTATTGAGCATAAACTCTTCTGAACGACTCGTTCGGGTCTGAAAACGATCCTACAAGTGGTATCAGAGCTCAGGAGGAACCGTTCATACCAATTCAGCTGCAAATTCTGATTTCTACACTTTCTTTTTCAAATTAAACTTGTTTTCACGGTCAAAATGTCTTGATTTTCACACATCATGTGCGGTTTACTGTTTTAACAAACCCTAGAAAGTTTCAGAACTAAAAACGGCTTAAAACTTGATCAATTTGACAATTTTCACATCGAGATGATGACGTCAGCCTAATTTCGCACGGAATCAGGGGTTAATTCCGCTTCAAAAGTTAATTCCGTTTGAAAATTCAAACGAAATTAGCTAATTCCGTTTCATTGACGTTATTCCGTTTGAGTGAGCCAAGCGAAATTAGGTAATTTCACTTCAAAGGTTAATTCCACTTGATAATCCCACACGAAATTAGTAATTCCGTTCGAAAGAAATGCAGTTTCAAACGAAATTAGGGTAATTTCGCTTCTGAGATAATTTCACTTGAAAGGAATTCCATTTGAAGAGTAATTTCGTTTGAGCTGTATAATTCCGTTTGAAAGTAATGCCGTTTGAAGGTTAATTCCGTTTGAACAATCTGTTTGGGAAATTTTTGAAAAACCAAAACATGGAAGAGGAATTTTATAACGCCTTTGCCACCCCGATAACTGTGACTCGGCAGACAATGTTGGAAAATGAAACGGGGATGATGCAAAAACCGCCTAAGCTCATGAACATTGAGGAATATAAAGGTTGGGAAGGACGTTTTGAAAACTGGGTTCAAGCAAATTATTTGGATGCTTGGGAATGCGTTGAGACGAAATATGTTAGACCGACGAATGATGATGAAGAGGAGGTTGCTATTAAAGATATGAGTGCTGATGATAAAAAGAAATACAAGAATGAAAAAATGATGTTAAGTCTTCTACAACAAGCTGTGAAAGAAGACATCTTGGTCTTATTGCAACATAATGGAAGTGCTTATTCAATTTGGAAAGCTTTAAGATCAAAGTTTATTGGTAGTCAAGAGATGGTTAAAAACAAAAAGTCACTTTTAAAAAAAGAGTTTGATTTGTTTTGTGGTTTGAAGAATGAAAGCACAAAGCAAATTATTGAAAGATATTGCAACTTGTTAATGAACATGAAGAGATTGAGCATCAATAAAGACAATGAGGAGTTGATTGAGAAATTAGCAGATGCGTTGCCACACGAATCTTGGGGCACATACCTCATGATGTTAAGGAACAAGAAAGAGTTTAGCAGTCTGACACTGAGCAAGTTCATTGAAAAGATTGAAGCTCAGGAGATGGAACAGAGAAAGATCTCGAGAATGAAAGATTTTGATGGTGAGCAAGACATTGGGCTTTATTACAAAGCAGGGTTGAATAACAAATCTACCAATATGTCACCGAAGGTTGAAATGGCTTTCAATGCCAAGAGTTCATCTGGAAGCTCATCCAAAGGATCAAACAGCAACACAAGTTTTTCATCATATCCTTCATTTGATCCAAACATCTCAGCAACAAAGAATGGCAAGAAGTTACAATGCAACATTGTACTGAATCTGGAGAATGATCAGGATTATTCAGAAGAAGTTGCTAAGAGTCACATGTCTTTGTTGGGTACCGTGTTGGAATCATATGGTTGTTTAGTTGTAGGTCGGATCGGGAATCCAATGTTGACCAAAGAGGATTACGATCAGATTGACGCTGAGGAGATGGAATTGATGGATATAAAATGGTGTATAGCAAGTGTTTTGAGGAGAGCCGAGAAATTTAGGCAGATAACAGGAAGAGATGACTTCCGTGATGCATGTGTTTCTAATTTGGGCTTTGATAAATCTAAAGTTACTTGTTTTCGTTGCAGGGAAAAAGGACACTTTAAGAGAGAGTGCACTAATCGTGAAGCAAGTGGAGCTCAAAATCCATTCAATAACAATGATTACTACCGGAAGGCCATATATCATCAAGTTGCTCAACAACAACAAGAACCACAAGTGGCACATGGTAGAAAAGTAATAGAGGAATCATCAAAGAGAGCTTGTCTGGTGAATCAAGATGATCACAAAGCTTCAACAGGTTTCAATTAGAACAAATATGTTTCAGCTGATGGTAAAGCTTGTTTGATAGATCAAGATGATGAACAGTTACCAGAAGGCTTTAGCTGGGAAAATTTCAATTGGGATGACTATGATCCAAACAAAACTTCAAGTCACAAAGGTTTTGTTGCTCGAATTGAAGAAGATAGTGATGATGGTACTGAGTATTATGCTAAAAGAATGGAAAAACATTTGAAAATGATGGCAGAAAGTGATAGTGAAGATGAAAAAGCTAAAAAGAAAAAGAAAAAAGGTCAAAACACCGGTTAGCAGTGATGATGAAGATGTTCCGGTGATCAGAAGAAAAGTGAAAGAAGTTCCAGCTTTCAAAATTGATGAAGAAGCTGATGCAAGGAAGAGTCCGGTGATTTGTGAAAATTGTGAAGCAATAAAGAAACAAAACAGTACTTTGATTCACAACATGAACATGTTGAAGGAGTCTTACGATGTGCTGAACAAAGCCATGAATATGTACAATGAAACAAGTGAAGAACAGGCAACAACAATGAAAACACTTCAAGGAGCGTTCATGATAAAGCAAAAAGTTGTGAACAATTACATCGAGAAGTGTGCTGTACTGGAACAAAAACTGGAAACTCAAAGAATTGAAACAGAAAGAGTTAATCGATTGTTAAAAAGTTACTCATGTACTTCTTATGTCATTGACAGGATTTATCCAACTGTGGAAGGCATGAAGGCTTTTGAAGATGATGAACTAACTGAAAAACAGAAAGTATCTGAAGAAAAGACTCTTGAAAAGAAGAAAGAAAAGAAGAAGGATTCTGAAGTAAAGACATCTGGTAAGAAACAAGGTGTCAGTTACAACAAGTGTCCACCCCCGCTTGAAAATGGATATTCGCCAAGAAATCCAAATTCAGAAAGAGTCAAAAAGGCGACCAATTTAAAGTGGGAGTCTGAATCTTCAGTCAATCTGCCAGAAAATATTGATGTCACGTTCACATCGTCTGACACTGATCAACAATCTCAATTGATGAAGAAAGTGGTGGATCATGTGTTAGATAACGATGAAACCGAGGAGTCAAAGTCTGAGTCCAGCACTCCGAGTCAAATCGAAAAACAGGGCAAAAGAGTTTATAATAAAGAATTCATGTTATTAAAATCTAATTTAGATGACGAAACGTTTAAAGTTGCATATACTTTGAATGATTCTGACAAATTATATTCTGATGAGGAATTTCCAATAAGAGGTGTCAAAACTAAATTGATCAAAAAGGTTTTCAAACTAACAGAAATCAATATTTCTAAAATAAAAGATGTAAATCTTATTGATAAAACTAAAAAATACACCTCAAGAGTTCAACAAAGAGAAAACAAGAAAAAGGGTTACAGTTCTGGTTCTGGTTATCGAAAGAAACCAAACCATAACGGTAATTTCAAAAAGAAAGGTCTTGGATTTATTCCACCAGAAAATCATAAAAATGAAAAATATGTTAGAGATTTTAAATCAAAAATGTTTTTTTGTTTCAGGCACATCTTCTGAAGAAGAAAAAGAAAAGTTATTCAGAAAGCAGTCAAACAGAGATTTCCTTGCGAAGAAGCAAGAAGAGATGCAGACTGTTGATCAGAAGAAAGAAACTCGAACCTGTTTCAAATGTGGAAAAAGTGGTCATATTGCCATGAACTGTTCACAGGCAAATCAAACTAAACAGGGAGTTTCTAAACTGAAAGAGAAAGTGTTTGAGTTTGAATCACCAATTGAGAGAACTAGACTTTTCAAAAGTTCAAAATTTGAAATTGGTGAATGTTCAAACAGATTTTACAAGAGAAGAGCAAATTCTGACAACCAAAAGTGGGTTATTAAGAAATCGGGTGATAGTTCTAGCAATGATTCTGATTCATCAAAATCAGAGGAGCTATCTTCTGGCGATGAATCTGATTCCACAAAGTCAGAGGAGCCACAGGTCGAATCAAAAGGTGAAAAATCAGTGCCGACTGTGGATGATGTGAATTTTCCACCACTTCGGGATGAAAACTTTAAGAAGAAAATTGGTAAAGTCGATATATCAAACTATTTTTATTCTGATAAGAAGGAATTTGATGTTGAAAAGGCCTTTAACCCTAAAGTGCATCATATTTTTGAAAAAATGATTAACGGGAAGGCCAAAGGGGCTAAAGAATTTTATGAGAAGAAGATGAACGGTAAGAAACCGAGTGTTGGTAACTCGGCATCACCCAAGGCTGGTCAGGCTTGGGTGGATATATTCTTTGAATAAAAAACCTGATTTGCCGGAGCTCCCAAGTGGGTAATCGTGGAGCATGAATTGGCATCTTTCTTAAAAAATTGAAAATTGTTTTTTTTTTTTAAATTGAAAATGGTTAAGTGTGACTTGCCGAAGCTCTTAGGTTGGTAAGAGTGGAGCACGAATCAGCATCATTTTTATATCAAGTTTGATTGTGCATACTTACAAGTGGTAATTGGTTTGACTTTCAAGTGGTAAATCAGGGACATTAAGTTGTACTTGATTTTCTACAAATGATATGTTTGGTTTAGGAACCTACAAGTGGTTGAAAACAAAGTGATGAAATAATCCCCGTTTCCTACAAGTGGTAAAATCAACAAAACTAATTTTCTAGAAAAACCATTTTGATTAAAACAAACTTAAGTGTTTTGAAATCATAATGGGAAAATAGTTTGTTGAGAGGGGGAGTTCTGATTGTTTATGCCAAGTGGATGGCGAATTGAAGCGATTCACAACAGTTGTCAATTTCTTGTACAGTTTGTTTTCAAGTTTCTTTAAATGTTTCTGAATTTTAGGGAGAGTAAGAAATTTCAGAAAATCCAAAAACATTAGAAAATTTGAAAAAGCCAAAAACATTAGAAAATTCAAAAATGAGTTTTGTTGTGAAAAGAGGAAATGATAGTACATCAGTGGAGTATCACAACACGCTAAAGAATTGGAAAGTAAAAATGTGATAAACAATCTCACTGTGGATATGCCAGTAGGTTTTTGCACATTTAGTAGATTGTATTCGAGATATAAACATAAATTTCAAACTTGCTTATATCGTGGGGAACATTTCTTGGATATATGGGTAACCCCCGAAATCTTGTTTGAAAGGTCCCTCTTTCTGAGATACTAAGTCTTTATACTTAGTGATATCTGGGGTATTATCCCGGGACTTTTGATTTTCCGGAAGCAATGGTCTAGTCCCCGTATAATACTTTGCATTTGCTTGAAATATAGCATCACCCTTAGTACAAAAAATGATGAAACATTGAAAAATGCTAATCATGTGCTGTTGAAGAAAAGATTCTCTAAAGGGAACATACTAAAAGACGAACCGTCATCTCTCTGCTGAACAGAAGTTCTGACCTGAGCTCTCACGGTTTCGCATTTAACCCTTTACAGATATCATCTAGGTATACTCACATGTAAGACTGAATATTAGGATCTGGATACGGGAGTATATTCAAGTGATGAGACACGCGAATAAGTTTAAGTGCTTAAAACACTAATCTCGTATCTCGAAACAGTTGAACTTTGTGTGAAAATTTAAGTGGATCATTATACTGACAATCTAGGTGAATTGTTTAGAACTTAAAATGTTTAAAGCTTAACGATGTTAGTGATTTGTCTCAAAAACTAATATAATCCTCTTACACAAACTCACAAAAATATTGTATGTAAATATTTCTTTACTGCATTTCATTAAAGTCAAAAATCCAAAAAGATTTTTAGTGTGTTTTAGCATAAATTTTGAAAAAGTCAAAAAGATTTTCGACAACTGGTGTTGAAAAGCTGATTTTCAAAATTCCAAGTGCTAAACATGATGAACATTAATTTGAGGGGGATTTTGTGTTAAATGAGTAAAATTTTGAAGATTTTATCTGCAAGTGGTCATCAGAAGTTTTTCAAATGAAAAATTATTCTTTGATTGATCTTGTTTCTTCAAGTGGTAAGAAGATTATAAAATTTGTCAAAATTATAAATTTGTGAAATTTATTGTGTGGTAGAGACTGTGCAGGTATGAAATCTGAGAAAAGTCAGGTTCTGATTCCTGAGGATTCTGTTATAGAGAAAGCCAGGTTTTGATCCTGTGCAAAGTGTGAGTCAGCTGACGATCTTGAACCTGTGTAAGCCAGACCGCGATCCCAGCTTATCGAAAGGGGGAGTCTGTAGATGTTAAGAGCCAGGTTATGTTTCTGAAAGCATGATATTCTCGCAAACTGATGATGCTGATGAACTTAAGGAATCAAGAGATCTGATCAAGAGAATTAGAAGACTTGAGAGCCAGATTGAGATCCTGATTTGTTAAAAAAACAACATTCGAGGGGAGTATATTTGTTCGAGAAGAGTCTGTTGGTGCTGATAGAAAAGAGAAGAGAGAGTTTTGAGGATGCTTTACAATGTAAGATACTTCAAAGAAAAGCCCGTAGACTGATAAAGACTGAAGATGTTGAAGACTCGACACTTAAAACTCATCAACATTCGAGGGGGAGTCTGTTAGTGCATGCATCTGTGGACTTCGTCTTGTATCGAGTCTTGTACTTAGAATACTAGATCAGGGCACGTAGTTCGAGATAATGTAATTCCGCTTGAAGCTTGTAATTCCGCTTGAAATGTTGTGAGTGTAATTCCGCGCGGAATTAGATTCCGCTTGGAACACCTTTCAAACGGAATCAGAGGTTTATAAATACCCCTCAAGCGAAGTTAGTTGGAACAGTTCCGGTTTGTGCAACGAAGTGCTGCCGAAGTGTCGTCTCGCTGTAAATTGTCATCAAATCAATAAAATCGACAGTTAAAGTGATATTATTGCTGAATTGACCTCAATACGACTGTTTCCGCCTTTCGTATTGAGCATAAACTCTTCTGAACGACTCGTTCGGGTACGAAAACGATCCTACAAAGAGTCAACAAAGAGAGCTTATTATGGTATAATAGATCAAGATGATGAGAAAGTGGCAGAAGGATTTAGCTGGGACAAATATGTTCCACCTAATTCAAAGTTAGGAGCATTCATTGCACAAATAGTTCAAGAACCAGATTTGATGAAAGAGTGGATGAAAGTGTTTGCTAGTGATGAGAAAAACCAAGATGGAGAGTCTGTTTCTTCAGATGATAGTTCAGAAAAGACCCAAGTCTTTGATCAATCATCAACTGATAGCAGTGATGATAAAGAAGAGATACAAATAAACATTGGAAAAACTCAATTATCTCTTGAAAGTTTTAAATTTTATTTTGCAGATAGATTGGAGAAACTAAAGGAGAAGCGAGCAGCAAAAGAACAGAAAAAGGTAAAAGGCAAGAATGTTGCTCAGGAAGAGAATTCTGAACAAGTTGAAGAAGTTAAAGTTGCTGAGAAGGTGGTTGAAGTGGAGAAGGTAGTCGAAGTAGAAAAATTATAGAAGTTGAAAAAATTGTTGAGATCACGAAACCTTGTCAAAAATGTTTGGAACCATGCAAACTCTGTGAAGAAAAAGATGAGAAGCTTAGTGAACTTGACAAGATGAAAGAAAAATTACTGTTTGATGTCAATTATGTGAAAGAATCGTATGATGTATTGAACAGAACGGTGAATAGTTTGCAAAAGACAAACTCAGAAAGTGAAGATGCATTAACCATGATGAATGCAGTGATGATGTCTAAGCAAAAGGCTATCAATCACTATATTGAAGAATGTGCAAAGTTGAAGCAGGAGTTGGAGACAGAAAAGATAGAAAATGAAAGAATCAGACTATTATTGCAAAGTTATTCTAGTTCTGATTATCTGATTGACAGAATTCATCCAACTGTTGCAGGTTTTGAAGCATTTCAAGATGAGAAGCCAAAAGAGAAGGATACTGGTAAGAAACAAAGTGTCAGTTATAATAAGTGTCCGCCTCCGATCCGGGAAGGTTATTCTCCTAGAAAACCAAATGAGGAGAAAGTCAAAAAGGCAGTTAACATAAAGTTAAAACCCGAAACAACTGATGAGTTACCAGACAACATTGACGTCACGTTCACATTGTCTGACACTGATCATGAGTCTGAGTTAATAAAAAAGGTGGTCGATCAGGTGTTGGATAAAGATGAGGAGTCAGAGTCAAAGTCCAAATCAGAAAGTTCGAGTTCGTTGGTCAATAGTCCAAAGTCGTTGGTCAAACGGGTTTACAATAAAGAATTTCTGTTATCAATATCTAATTTGTATGACGAACCAATCAAAGTGGCATATACTTTGAGTGATTCAGACAAATTATATTCTGATAAAGAATTTCCAATAAGAGGTGTTAAAACGAAAATGATTAACAAGGTTTTCAAGTTAACAGAAATTAATATTTCTGAAATAAAAGATGTAAATCTTAATGAAAAACCTAAAAAGTACATTTCAAGAGTTCAACAAAGATTGAACAAGAATAAAGGTTACAGTTCAGGTTCTGGTTTTCAAAAGAAACCAAACCATAACAGTAATTTCAAAAAGAAAGGATTGGGCTTTATTACACCAGAAAATTATAAAAATGAGAAAATTTCTAAGACAAAAACAGCATTTGTTTCAGGGATAAGTTCTGAGGAAGAAGCAAAGAGGTCATTCTGGAAGCAATCGAACAAATCGTTCTTTGCAGAGAAACAGAAACATGAGAAGAATGGAGTTCATCAGAGAAAAGAGACAAGAACCTATTACCGTTGTCAAGAAGTTGGTCACATTGCCTGGAATTGTCCAAAAGCAACCAACACAAAATACGAAGTTGTTTCTAAACTCAAAGAAAAGATTATTGATAAAACCGAACCACCAACTGAAAAATTCAAAGTGTTTAAAAACTCAACATATGAAGTTGGTGAATGTTCGAAAAGGTTTTACAAAAGAAGGGTAAATCTTAACAACCAAACATGGGTTGCTAAGAAATCAGATGTAAAATCTGGCGATGAATCTGACTCGTCAAAGTCAGAGGAGCCACAAGTTGAGATCAAAAGTGATAATTCAGTTCCTCCAATGGATAATGTTAACTTTCCACCATTGAGGACTGAAAATTTTAAACAAAAAGTTGGAAAAGTTGAGATCTCGAATCAATTCTATTCTCAAAAGAAAGAATTTAATGTCGAAAAAGTTTTCAATGGGAAAGTTAAAAAGATTTTTGGAAAAATGGTCGAGGGAAAGGCCAAAGGGGTAAAAGATTTCTATGAAGAAAAAAGAAATGTTGAAACCCCGAGTGAAACTGAAAAGGTTACATCCAAGTTGGTAATCGTGGAGCAGGAATCGGCATCATTCTTGAATATGTTTGTTTGAGTAAACCTACAAGTGGTAGAAAAGTGGGTTTTCATCTACAAGTGGTTTATCAAGGTCATTTAGTTGAACTTGATTTAATTTTCATACAAATAGTTGAAAAACAATGTGATGAGTTTATCCCCTATCCTACAAATGGTTTGTGAATTTTAACAAAACTTATTTTCCGGAAAAACCATTTTGATTAAAACAAACTTAAGTGTTTTGAAATCATAATGGAAAAATAGTTTGTTGTAAGGGGGAGTTCTGATTGTTTATGCCAAGTGGATGGCGAATTGAAGCAATTCACAACAGTTGTCACTTTATCTGTACAGTTTATTTTCAAATTTTCCTTGAAAATCAAAAAATTGAAACATATTTTTTGATTTTAGGGGGAGTAAAAATTTTAGAAATTTCGAAAATTTGAAAAATCCAAAAACATGATAAAATCTTGAAAATTCCAAAAACATCGAAAAATTCAAAAATGAGTTTTGTTGTAAAAAGAGGAAATGATAATACATTAGTGGACTATCACAGCACACTAAAGAATTGTAATGTCAAATGTGATAAACGATCTCACTGGGGATATGCCAGTAGGTTTGTATACATTTAGTAGATTGTTTTCGAGATATAAACCTAAATATCTATACTTGCTTATTTTGTGGGGAACATCTCTCGGATATATGGGTAACCCCCGAAATCTTGTTTGAAAGGCTTTCTATTTCTGACATACTAGGTCTTT
Source organism: Helianthus annuus (assembly GCF_002127325.2). NCBI lineage: Eukaryota > Viridiplantae > Streptophyta > Magnoliopsida > Asterales > Asteraceae > Helianthus > Helianthus annuus. The sequence continues at coordinate 104,264,514 of NC_035440.2, read as the reverse complement.
GTACGTGATGATATCTGGGGTATTATACCAGGACTTCTGATTTTGCGGGAGCAATAGCCTAGTCCTCGTATAATACTTTGCATTGCTTTAATCTTAAAGCCAGCCCTCAGCATAAAAATGATGAAACATTGAAAAATGCTAATCATGTGCTGTTGAAAAAAAAAAAGATCCCCAAATGGGACACACCTAAAGACGAGCCATCATCTCTTTATCTGAACGGAAGTTCTAACATGAGCTCTCATGGTCTCGCATTACCCATTTACAGATATCATTAGTGTACATTCACCTGTAAGACTGAATATAGAAGTCTGGATACGGGAGTATATTCTGAGGTGATACACGCGAATAAGTTTAAGTGCTTAAAACTCTAATTTCGTATCTCGGAACAGTTAAACTTTGTGTGAAAATTTAAGTGGATCAATATATTGACAATATAAATGAATTGTTTAGAACTTAAAATGTTTAAAGCTTAACCGTGTTAGTGATTTGTCTCTTAAACTGATATGATCCTCTTACACAAATTCACAAAAATAAGTGTCTGTAAATATTTCTTTATTGCATTTCTTTAAAAATCAAAAATCCAAAAAGATTTTCAGTATAGAATTTTGAAAATTCAAAAAGACTTCATTTTATTTTCGACAACTGATGATGAAAAGCTGATTTTCAAAATTCCGAGTGCTAAACATGATGAACAGGTTTGGAAGAGTTTTGTTTAAAAAAATAAAAATGATATGCCTACAAGTGATCATCAAATATTGTAAAAGACAAATCATGTTTTGAGTTTGTTTCTTCATGTGATAAGCAGAGAATAAAATTGTCAAATTTTAAATTTATTTTGAGGTAGAGTTTGTGCAGGTTACCCAGGTTCCTGATTCTGAGATTTACAGAGAGCGAGGCTTCAATTCTGAATCTGTGAAAGTCAGATTACGATCCCAGCACAACTTAAGGGGGAGTCTGCTAGAAAATGGGAGTCTGAAGATGTTTAGAGCCAGCTTCTGATCTTGGAATCATGTCCATGCAAGCTGCTGATGCTAAAGAGCTTAAGAAATCAAGAGATCTGATCAAGAGAATGTGAAGAGTCAGATTGAGATTCTAAGAAAGAGATTGAAGGTTAGATCAACATCCAAGGGGGAGTTAGATGCTGATAGAAGAAGAGAAAAGATTGAGGATGCTAACAATGTCAGATACTTCAGAAAGAGCACGTGAAGACTGATAAAGACTGAAGACGTTGAAGACTCGACACTGAAGACTTCGTCAACATCCAAGGGGGAGTCTGTTGGTGCATATATATGTCGACTTCGTCTTGTATCGAGTCTTGTAAAAGGATAGATAGATCAGGTCACGAAATACGAGAAACGTGTGATTGTAACCATTTCGCACAAAATGGAACAAGGCCATTTCGCACGAAATGGACATTGTCCATTTCGCACGAAATGGGTCTTACCCATTTCGTACGGAATGGCTAGCCTATATATATCGTGCTTGTTCATTTCATTTGTAACGATCTGATTCCGGTGCCGAAGTGAAGCCGAAGTGTCTACTCACTGTACAACACTGTTATATCAATCAAAAAGACAATTAGAGTGTAAATCAAGCTGTCTCGAAGTCTATATGTTAGTTTCCGCCTCTCGTATTGACAAGAACTCTTCTAAACGACTCGTTTTGGTCGTGCGAACGATCCTACAAGACTTTTTATGCTATGTGAACGTTTAATCCTTGTGCGTAGTTCCACCTTAACAATGGTAGCGCTATAGGGTAATGAACCTCCTCGTTAGTCTTTGGAGTATTGTTAGGATGAGACATTTAACCTCCTGTTAGTCTTTGGGAAAGGCATTTAACACATTGGAAACTTGGGCTATCACTTGGACTGCGTAAAGTAGCATGGTGAAACTTTTATATGTTTAAATGATAGATATGAGTTTTTGTAAACTATTACACTACGTAATCAAACTTGTATGCTCGCCAACATTTTGCTGATAGTATTTTAATACATGTTGCAAGTTGATAGTAGCTGAGGAAATCAAGAAACAAGCTAGGATGAAGCCTAGAATTTCATCTTAGTTAATCAGGAAATTTTAAACGTTATTGAAGCATGATGTAATTTGATACTTTATGTGGTTGTTAGTCGTGTTGACTTTTAGACAATGTTATGAATTTAATTAATCTACATTGAAACTATTAGTGTTATGGAAACTCTTGAGCAATCTGATTCGCTTAGTGCCGCATCCCGATGTTTCCGCCATCGGTTGGGGTGTGACAGATTGGTATCAGAGCCATAACTATAGGGAATTAGGAAAAGTAGGAATACTTTGCCTAGTCTATAGTTCTAGGAATCTTGACTCTTACCTGTTGTTTAAGACTTATGCATTCTACCGTACTTGCTTCCTAGCAACACTTTCCTGTTAAACATTACAAGCCTTTCCTAAGGCTAACACAATACACACTTGGATGCTTTGAAAACACTCTCGAAACGACTCATCAAAACAGGGGTGATTCCCGCCTTTGATGACGACTTTCGCTGAGAAGTGTTTGTCTTTTGCACGAGATTTACCCTCAAGTCAGGAGTGACATCCAAATCTGGAAGGGAAATCTCCATATCATGATCTAGTAGGTCTTATCTTTTGATAGGTACCGACACTATTAGGGTACGATGTTGTCAAGTTAGAGGTGAAACTCACATGTTGATAACTAGTCCCACTCTTTGATTTTCAGTCTTGCCAAAGTCTCGAAATTCCCAATCAATTAGGGATGTGTAGTGACCGAAAGGACAAATATCGTAGGCCTAACATCGATGACGTATTTGTCTAAGTAAGCCAAGGCACGTTGCCTCAATTCGAAAGGGGTTCGGTTCACTTTAGTCAGTCAATGTTCCTCTACCTAGAACAATCCTATGTTTTATGAGCCTATCTTTTATGTTATCTCGATTTTACATGAGGTTTTATTCTTGATACTTAGTTCCTTCAAGACTTTTACACGAATCGCACGTATGTCCGCAATCTAAAACATTAACAATAACCTCTTAGGATCAAACTAAATTTACGATGCTTTATTCATTGTGTTATGCTACGTGGGAGTCTTGATTAAACGATGTGGAAACATAATGGAACGTTATGCTATGTGAAACAACTTGATCAAACTATGTGGAACATGTTGAACGTATTATGCTATTAAACAATGTGAAACTTGTTGAACGTTTTGTGATGTGTGAAACAACTTGAGTCTTTTATGTGATCATGTGTGAAACCCTATGCTATGCTATGTGTTTGTGAAACTTTGGTGGTTAAACTATGATCGTGACTTACCCGATTCTTGTCCTAACTCTTTAGATGTCCTCGAGTCGTCTCTCCAACCCACACAAGAAGTCAAAGGCCAACACTCAGAAAAAGATGATGTCTTTCATGGCCGGCCAAATTGCATGCATTGTTCCCAAGATTGTGTCCAAAATCCAGGGATTAAACACTCCTCCCTCCTCTGTTGACTCTAAAGCAGACAAACCTAAGCCTGTGAGCTTCAACTACAAACACTTCGTCACCTGCAATCCTAAGCCTTTCACGGGCAGCGATGGAGTGACTGCAATGCTGGAGTGGTTCGACAGCATCAAAGTTACCTTCATCAACAGTGACTGCCCTGAGCATCTAAAGACTAGGAGTGTAACTGGTGTATTTCAAGGAAGAGCTCTAGAATGGTGGACAAACGAGAGGAACATCCGCTCCAATGATGAAGCTTATGCTTTATCTTGGGCTGAAGTTAGGGAGATGATGATGCTTGAATTCTGCCCTCCGCATGAGCAGCAGAAACTTGAGGATGAGTTCCGGCATCTGAAACAAGTGGGTGACGACAATCTGGCTTATACTACCCGTTTTAAGCAACTCAGCATCATTGTACTGCACTTGGTGTCCACTCCTAAGCGCATGATCACCAAGTACATCCATGGGTTACCTCCAGCTATGCGTGACGCCATTGAAGCAGCTAAACTCACCTCCATTGAAGAAGTTTACCGTCTTGCGGCGAGTTTGAACAACAACTGTGTTCGTGATAAACAGTCTGGAAACTCTGCTCCATCGAAACCTGCTAATCAGATCACCGAGCAGCCAAGCGGCAGCAAGAACAAGAAATGAAAATCTCAAGGTTCTGGCTGCAATGCCATTATCCCTGCTGCCAATGCAAACCCTGTTGGCAATGCTATTGTGCCTACTGCTGCTAACCCTCCTGCCCCTGAGAACACCAAGAAGTCGTACACTGGAATTCATCCCAAGTGTGCCACTTGTAACTTTCATCACCCGGCCAACTCTGCTTGCCATTTGTGTACTAACTGCAATCGCTATGGTCACACAGCTCCCTACTGCCGTCAAGCCAATCAGGTCCAACAAGCACCGCCAGCTCAACCAGCTCAACTGTAACAACTCTCACTAAAATTATTACTTATTATATTAATTGTCTAATAAAGAAACCCTAATTGAGAAACCCAAGTAATCCTGCATAAACCCTAAAAGTTTCATAACAATCAGAATCAGGATTAGGGCCCCTAAAACTCAGGGCGGGGTAAACCCTAGCTGACGATTATCTAAACAGTTTGCTGTAGGAAAGGAATTTAGTCGGACGACCAACTCAGCTGAGCTACCCATGAACGTGGACACCCTATGCTGAAAATGGACCCGTCACGATACGCGACAGGATCAGGTGTCCCTGTCGCGACACGCGGGGGAACCCATTTTTCAGTATATATATAGGGGTGTGGCACTTGCATTCTGATGTTCATTCGATGTTCAAATTCCAATTATACGCTGAGATATTGTTTAATTACTACAAACACACACGAATCACTAAACGCTGCCGTGATAAACAGGGTAATAACTCGATCGCTATTACGATTCAAGGTTCGATCGATTGAAACTATCCAACGAATGTTTAAGTGCTGCTCAAATTGGGTTTATACTTTGTCATTCGTAGTTAATTCGATGGATGTTTAAGTATCGCACTTTGTCATTTGTTGTGAGGGTTTAATCTCGTGAGTTGTCGTAAATGTTGTATTAGTTACTAACCCAGTTCGTGTGCATTGTTATTTAAATTAGGTTAAACAGGCTAATCAGTAGACTAAACTCCGCCCGCATAAATCTGCAATGTGAGTCATTCTCTTTTTACCAAACTTGCTTTCAAAATCATGTTTGTTTTCAAAGTTATAATTACAGGGATTAAGTCTTTGTAGTCTTCATTACAGCCGGTATGTGGGGTTTTGTATACATTACTTGTTATCCGTCACCATTGGACAACGGGTTAGCCAAGGGGTGACATGACCATAGTCACAGACACTATTGGACAACGAGATAGCCAATGAGTGGTCGAGTGACAAATACCGTGGGTATATGGTTGACATGTATAAACATTGTAATCGCTCTTAATACTGTAAATTATAACAAAAGTATTGTTTTAGACAAAAAGAATGATTCACTCAGTATTTCCCCGCTGACAAAACCTTTTTCAAACATGTTTCAGGTAATCTATTGTGATCCAGGAAAAGTGCCGTGAAGCACTACAAGCTTAAGGAAGTGGCTCAATATAAATAAATAAAGAAACATGTTTTGTAAAATAAAGATTTCCCAGTGAAATCACTTTATTGTAAATTACAGGGTTTTTCCCTAAATTATGTAATAAAGTAAACGGGCATTTTAAAAGTATTAAAAGATCATGTATTAAAGACTTCCGCTGTCGCCTAAATTAAATACCACAGGGTTCCTGGTCCGCGGCTCTTGACCGGGTCAAACCGGGGCTAGGGCCGTGACATCAACCAGCTCAGCCAGCTCTTCTAGCTCCTCAGAATCCCAGACCAGAAAACAACGTGAGAGCATGCTACAAGTGTGGAGACACTACTCATCTCTGTTCCCAGTGTCCCCAGCTAAACCAGGAGCAACAGCAAGCCGCTCGAGGACGAGCGTTCAATATCAATGTAAATCAGGCTCGTAACGACAATGACGTCGTTAATGGTACGTTCCTCGTTAAAAATCTTTACGCTTCGATACAATTTGATACTGGTGCCGACAGAAGCTTTGTGTCCGTAGAATTTGAGTCTTTGTTAAACTGTGCATGCTCTAAACTACCTAAGTCATTCTCTGTCAAGATTGCCGATGGTAAGTCTATTCTAGTTGATTCTATCCTCCATGATTGTTCCTTGACTCTTAACGATCACGTTTTCACTATTGATCTCATACCCATGCAATTGGATAGTTTCGATATCATAATCGGTATGGATTGGTTGCGTAAGAACCAATGGTTATGGTTATGGTTACTAAAACTCCATAACCGAACTAGCGGTTATGGTTATGATTAATAGTAAAAACCGAACCAAACCGACCCATGCACACCCCTAAGAACCATGTAAAATCGCTTGTCATGAGAAGTGCGTTCGTCTACCTCTCTCGTCTGGTGATACTTTGCACGTTTATGGAGACCGACCGTCTAGAGGACTGAAGTTGATGTCATGCACTCAGGCGAATAGGTGCTCACGCAAGCAGTACTTTGCCTTCTTGGCCCACATAGTGGAATAAAAGGGCAAGGGAAAGAGCGTAAGTGATGTTCCAGTAGTGTGTGATTTCCCTGACGTCTTTCCTGAAGATCTTCCAGGTATTCCTCCTACTTGATCTGTTGACTTTCGTATTGATCTTATACCTGGTGCGACTCCTGTTGCCAAAGCTCCATACCGACTTGCACCTTCTGAGATGCAATAATTATCTAGCAAACTACAAGAACTAATCGACAAAGGTTTTATACGTCCAAGTACCTCTCTGTGGGGTGCTCCTGTGCTATTCGTCAAGAAGAAAGATGGTTCGTTTCGTATGTGTATCGACTACCGTGAACTTAACAAACTCACCGTTAAGAATCGCTATCCTCTTCCTTGTATTGATGATCTATTTGACCAACTACAAGGTGAGAGTTGCTTTTCAAAAATAGACCTTCGATCTGGTTATCATCAGCTGCGTGTTCTCGAAGAAGATATCCCCAAAACTTCTTTTTGCACTCATTATGGGCACTACGAGTTCGTTGTTATGCCTTTTGGTTTGACCAACGCACCCGCTGTGTCCATGGATCTTCTGAATCGTGTTTGTAAACCTTGTCTAGATTGTTTGTGATAGTCTTTATTGATGATATTCTTATTTATTCGAAAACTCGAGCTGATCATGAACGACACCTACGCCTCATGTTAGAACTTTTACGTGGTGAACGCTTATACGCGAAGTTTTCTAAGTGTGAATTTCGGATCGATGAAGTACAATTTCTCGGGCACGTTGTTAGTAAATAAGGAATTCATGTTTACCCTTCTAAAATCGAAGTTGTGAAGAATTGGAGTACGCCTAAATCCGCATCCGAGATTCGTTCTTTCTTAGGATTGGCTTGTTATTACCGTCAATTCATCTCGGACTTTTCAAAGATCGTCGTTCCTCTCACTTCGTTGACTCAGAAAGAGAAACCTTTTGCTTGGGATCCCGAGCAATAGGAATCTTTTTAGACTCTTAAGGATCTTCTTTGTAACACTCCTGTACTTGCTCTCCCTTATGGGAGTGATAACTTTGTGGTATATTGTGATGCCTTGAACCGTGGCCTAGGCTGCGTGCTCATGTAACGGGACAAGATCATCGCTTATGCCTCCCACCAACTCAAAATACATGAGAAAAACTATACTACCACGATTTAGAGCTTGGCGCAATTGTTTTTGCGTTAAAGATTTGGCGACACTATCTATATGGTACTAAGTGTGTGGTTTTCACTGACCATAAGAGCCTGCAGCACATCTTTAAGCAAAAGGAACTGAATATGCGTCAGCGACGATGGATAGAGTTACTTAACGACTATGACTGTGACATTCGCTACCATCCTGGCAAGGAGAATGTCGTGGCCGATGCTCTTAGTCATAAGACTCATGTTAGTAGGATTCTCTGTTCTTAGGTCACTAGTGATCTTCATGCCTGTATCCGCGAAGCTCAGTACTCGTCAGCTAATGAAGGTAGTCTAATCGTTGAAGTACGAGGTGCTTCTGTTGACCAACTCGAAACAAAGTCTGATGGACTTCAATACTATCTCAATCGTATCTGGGTGCCAGATCGCGATAATTTTCGTGAATTCATTATGAATGAGGCTCACAAATCCCGATACTTTATTCATCCTGGTGCTGATAAGATGTACCATGACTTGCGTATGACTTATTGGTGGCTGGGTATGAAGAAGTGTTGGTGCACTACATCTGTTGATTTCGTCTTGGATCAAGTCTTTGTCTTAGAATGTTATATTAGGGCTCATTGTACGGGAAAACAGGAGATTGTAGGTGTTTAGTATAGAGGTTTCGCTTATAGTGACATAGGTAGAGGTTCCGCTTGTATGTCATTATATGGTTTCGCTTGAATGTCACTTGGAGGTTTTGCTTATATGACATGTACATTGAAGCGAAACCTTCACCCTATAAATAGGGTCACATAAGCGAAACCAAGTAGCAGTGGTAGTGGTCTTGTATGGTATGGCGAAGCCCTGCCAAATAGTCTCCAGAGCTTGTAACTTGTTATAAAGAGCAATAAACAGAGACAAATTAGTGAAATCAAGCTAAACAAAGACTGAATCAATGAATTCCACCTCTGATTCAGTCTGAGCACTCTTCTGATCGACTCATCAGGTCGTCTGACGATCCTACATGTGGTATCAGAGCTCAGGAGGAAGAGTTCTTACCGTTTAGCTCGTTTTTCACTCAAAATTCTGATTTCTACACCTTCTTTCATCAGTTCAGGGAGTTTTACTGGTCAAAATTGGATCAAAATTTCACAGATTGTGTATTATAGGACATTAACAAATCCTTGAAAATTTCGGACCAAATTACGGACTAAAAATGGGTCAAATTACCTTTGGATTAGGTTCCGCTTATTCGGACAGCAGGTAGTCTCGCTTCTATGACCACCTAGTTCCGCTTCTGTGACACCAAAATCAGGTAGTTTCGCTTGAAAGGTTCGTTTCAAGTGACAAGTTGAAGGTTCCGCTTCAAGGTTCCGCTTCAAGGAACAGTTTTTGTAGTTTCGCTTGTTAGGTTTCGCTTCATTGATCATCAAGGTTTCGCTTATCTGAACACCTCAGGTTCCGTTTCAAAGACCATCAACAGGTTCCGCTTCAAAGGACAATCAGGATTTCGCTTATCCGGTCAAAACCTAGTTTCGCTTATTTGAACATAAGTGGTTTCGCTTGTGTGAACAATACAGATTTGTCGGGATTGGTTAAAAAATGGCAATGGTCTTTGATGAACAAGAAAACTATTATTTCGAGAGATTTAATAATTGGAATCAAGGGTTTATAGATGAGAGTTATAAAAGAGTGAGCAAGGATGGATGGGCAAAAAGGTTTAAATACTTTGTATGTTTGAAAGATGAAACTTTGGAAGATCTAGGAAACCGATATGGAGTTTTACTTAGTTACTTGAAAAATCATGAGATATTTCTGTCAGATGCTGAAAAGATAGAAAAGTTTGCAGATGCATTACCTGTTGAATGGAGTGAATGTTTGAAAAATTTAAGGAAGGATTCAAATTTTTCAAAATTACATCTAAACAGATTCATCAGTATACTTAAAACTCATGAATTTGAAAATAGAAAGAAAAGAAAAGATATGATTAAAGTGTTGGAAAATCATTTGATGGATTTGGGTTTAAATGTGATTGAGGAGATGATCAAAAGGATTGTTGAATGTGTTAGGGCAAAATATGTGATGAAATATGACATCAAGAGAGGTTGTTATATTGATAATAATGGAAATCCTCTTGATTTTGTTAAAATCTTTTGTGCAGGTACATTCAGGGCAAATGAAGAAGGAGCTTCAAAAGTTGAAGAATCTGTGAAGAATGAAACAGTGTGCTCAAAATGTGACAACTTTAAGACTGATAATGACAAACTCATGAAAAATGCGGAAAGTTTGGCATTGGAGATCAAGAAGTTGAATGATGAGAACCAAGCTGATTTTAAACAGATTCTTATGTTGCAGGGAAATTGTGAGAAATTGAAAGCTGAAAATGACAAACTGATGGATGGTTTGAACAGTTTGCAATCTGAAAACAACAGTGAGAAAGAAAAGGCAAAAGTTTTTGAAGAAAAGATTAAAAATTTTGAAATTGAAAAAACAAGAATTGAAAAAGAATTTCAAAATCAAATGAAAATTCTTGAAGATGGGAGAGATGTGTTTAGCAAAAACAACATTGAAAAACAAAAAATGATAAATTCCCATCTTCAGAAAATTATAAAATTGGAAAAAGAAGGTGACTGTGCTCAAAAGAAAATCAAAGAGTTAGAAAAAGAGTTTGAAAGCAAAAAGAAATCCTCAGAAAATGAAGATTTCTGGATAAAATTGGAGAACAAAAATCTAAAAGCTAATGAGACAAAATTTCAAAAACAGATAAAAGTTCTGGAAAATGAAAAGTCTGTTCTTGAAAACATGAAGAATGAGAATGAAAATTCAATCAAGTCTCATCTTGTAAAAATATCTCAGCTTGAAAACGAAGCTGAGAATTCCAGAAGCAAGATTGATGTACTTGAAAAGAAATTGAAAGGTTTTGTGACTACATCAGATAGTTTGAATTTTCCTTGTCCAAAACCGATAAATTCTGTTCCAATAAGTGATAATGTCACAAACTTTGACAATGTCGAAGTTGAAGATTGCGATGAGAAATCTGATGATGTAAAAGAAAAATTTCAGAAAACTGTTTCACAATCGACTGAAAAGGGAGAATGCTCTAAGCAAAAACCTTTGAAGAAGAAAGTAGAACAGAAACAAAAAATTAAAAATTTGAAAAATGTTCAAAAAGAGAATAAAAGTTCATTAGATCGATCATCCAATCAAAATCAAAAATTACAAAAAGTAAAAAATGAAAACTCAAAAAGTGTTGGTAATAAGTGGTGCAGATCGGACCACAGTGCTCAAAAGCTAAATCCAGCAAACTTGAGGAAGGAATATCACCAAGCCAAACAATGCTATGATTTGAGCGTTTGGTATGAAGGTGATTGGTACGATAACAGAGTGTGTTACCGATGCGGCTATCAAGGACACATTGCTGTTAACTGCTAGAATTGGAGTTATGAGACCAGAAGATGCTATAATTGTCAGATCAAAGGTCACATTGCCAGAGATTGCCCAAGGAGATCGAATGACAGATTGAGGGTTAAGTCTCAGAAATTGGCAAAAATTCCAGTCCAAGTCAAGCCCCTTGAACAGAAGGTTCTAAAACCTAAAGTTCAAGAACAAATAATTCAAGAAAAGAAAGTTAAACTTTCACAGGGGCAGAAAGACAGACTAAGGAAGAAGAGGAAGAAGGCGAGAGAGTATCTTGAGAAGATTTTGTCCTCGGGTTCACCGAACAGATCGAATAAGAGTTCTGATGAATCAACTTCCTCGATTGCAAAGTCAAGCAAGACGAATTCATCAGATACAAATCTGAGGATGAAAGAGGAAAAGAAGAAGATGAAAGGTGTCGGCGATGAATCTGGCTCATCTAAGTCAGACAAGCCACACTCAGGCAATGATTCTGGTTTGTCGAAGCCAGAGGAACCATTGGTTGAGGTAAAAAAGGAGAATTCAGGTTTAACAGTGGATGATGCAAATTTTCCACCATTGTTGAACAAGAATTCGAAATCACCCAAGGACCGTCAGGCTTGGGTGAATCTGTTTAAATAGAAAAACCTGACTTGCCGGAGTTCCCAGGTTGGTAAGCGTGGAACATGAATCGGCACATTTCTTGAGAAATTTCACTCTGGTTATTTTTCGTTTTACACGTGGTAAATCAGGGACATTAAGTTGTACTTGATTTTCTACAAGTGGTGTTTGAGATCTAAAACTGAAATTGTAAAATCTGTCATGTGTATGAAGAAAACAATGTGATGAAGTAACCCCGTACCTACAAATGTTTGGTAAACAAACTAATTTTTTTCCGAAAAACCATTTTGATTAAAACAAACTTGAATGTTTTGAAATCATTATGCGAAAATAGTTTGTTGTGAGGGGTAGTTCTGATTGTTTATGCCAGGTAGATGGAGAATTGAAGTGATTCTCATCAAGTTGTCATTTTTGTACAGTTCGTTTCAAATTTTCTCCGAAAATCAAAATTGAAACATATTTTGATTTTAGGGGGAGTAAAATTTAAAAAAAAAATTTGAAAATTTGAAAATGTCAAAAACATCGAAAAATTAAAAAAGAGTTTTGGTGCGAATAAGGGGAAATGATAGTACATCAGCTAGACTGGCACAGTACGCTAAAGAATTGTAATGTATAAATGCAATTAAGCAGTCTCGCTAAAGATGTGTCGGTAGGTTTTCACAGAATTAGTAGATCAGTTTGGGATATAAACATAAATTTCACTTGCGTCTACGTGGGGACCACTTCCAGGATATATAGGTAACCCCTGAAATCCTATTTGAAGGGTCCCGTATTCTGAGATACTAGGTCTTTATGCTCAGTGATATATGGGGTATTATCCGGGGACTTCTGCTGTATGAAAGTACTGACCTAGTCCCCGGATAATACTTTCTGCAAAAAGCTTTGAAATATAAGCTCGCCCTCAGCATGCTGATGAAACAATAAAATTGATAGTCGCTGCTGTTGAAAACAAAAGATCCTCTAAAGGGGACACACCTTAAAGTCGAAGCCGTCATCTCTCTGCGTATACGAAAGTATCGATCTGAGCTCTCACGGCCCTCGCACATACCCCTTAACAGATATCAGTTGTGGTATACTCACCTGTAAGACTGAATATTGGGGTCTGGATATGGGAGTATATTCTGAGGTGGGACACATGTAAAGGTTTAAGTTCTAAAACACTAATTCTGTAAACACTAATTCTGTATCCCGAACAGGTTGAACATTTTGTGAGAATTTAAGTGGATCAATATATCAACAATCAATGCGAACTGTTTAAAAGCTTAAAATGAATTAATAGCCTAACGGTGCTAGTGTTTAGTCGGCAGCTGATATGATCCTCTTGCACAAACTCGCAAAAATATGTTTGTTCATATTTCATTTCTGCATTCAATTTTTGCATTTATATTTTGAAAATCCAAAAAGATTTTCGACAACTGATGTTGGAGAGCTAATATTCAAGATCTCAAAGGTTAAACATGATGAACAGATGGTTTGGTTAAATTGGCTTGAAATGATTAATCAGATTTTGGAAAGATTTGATAAGTTTTACATGTGTAGATTCTCGAATGATTAGTTGATTCATTAAGTTGAATCACAATTGTATTTGTTTGTAATAGAGTGTTTGAGTTGTGTAGGTTTCTGATCCTGTTGCTACGGAAAGCCAGGAGATACATCATAACCTGAGAAGAAGTTTAAAATGATAATGCCAGGAGTTGATTTCAATGGTGATAACGATTTCCAGACGGCGATCCGAGCATGATGATAGGGGAAGTCTGATGAAAGTTAGATCCAGAGAAAGATCCGGGTACTTAATTCCAGGAAGAGTTCCTGAAGAAGACCGATTAAGAGTGAAGAGCTGTCAATGCTTGAAGACTCTCACTGAAGATTCCGTCAACATTCAAGGGGGAGTCTGTTGGTGCAGTTGTCTGTCGACTACATCTAGTTCGAGTTCAAAATAAGTGAGAAAAGCCCAGAGATTGATCAAGACTGAAGAAGTGCAGATATGAAGTTGCCAAAGACTTGATGAACGACTCCATCAACATCTGAGGGGGAGTCTGTTGGTGCACTACATCTGTTGATTTCATCTTGGATCAAGTCTTTGTCTTAGAATGTTATATTAGGGCTCATTGTATGGGAAAACAGGAGATTGTAGGTGTTTAGTATAGAGGTTTCACTTATAGTGACATAGGTAGAGGTTCCGCTTGTATGTCATTATATGGTTTCGCTTGAATGACACTTGGAGGTTTCGCTTGTATGACATGTACATTGAAGCGAAACCTTCACCCTATAAATAGGGTCACATAAGCGAAACCAAGTAGCAGTGGTAGTGGTCTTGTATGGTACGGCGAAGCCCTGCCAAATAGTCTCCAGAGCTTGTAACTTGTTATAAAGAGCAATAAACAGAGACAAATTAGTGAAATCAAGCTAAACAAAGACGGAATCAATGAATTCCGCCTCTGATTCAGTCTGAGCACTCTTCTGATCGACTCATCAGGTCGTCTGACGATCCTACAAGAAGGATATCGCCGTGTACATTTAAAAGTGCCTTACTTGCTCTAAGGTTAAAGCCGAACATCAACGTCCTTCAGGTCTTCTTGAACAACCCGAAATCCCTGTTTGGAAATGGGATAGTATCGCTATGGACTTTATAACTAAACTAGCTCGTACACCTGCCGGTCATGATAGAACATGGGTTATCATTGACCGCTTGACCAAATCAGCCCACTTTCTTCCTATTCGCGAAGATTTCAAAGTGGAGAAACTTGCTAGAATCTACATTGATGAGATCATATGTCGTCATGGTATACCCACTAACATTATCTCTGACCGCGATGGTCGTTTTACTTCGTGTCTTTGGCAAACTTTTCGGTCCGCTATAGGTTCTCACTTAAATTTTAGTACGTCCTTTCATCCTCAAATGGATCGACAGACTGAACGCACTATTCAAACCCTAGAGAATATGCTTTGTTCTTGTGTCATCGACTTTGGTGGTAATTGGGAAGTACATTTACCATTGATCGAATTCTCGCACAACAACAACTACCATTCCAATATTCAGATGGCTCCTTTCGAAACTTTATATGGTCGCAAGTGCCAATCTCCTCTCAGTTGGCATGAGATTGGTGACAAGCAACTTACTGGCCCTGAAATCATTCAAGAGACGACGGATAAGATTCTTCAGATCCGCGATAACTTGATCAAGGCTAGGAGCAGACAAAAGAGCTATGCTGACAACAAGCGTAAGCCTTTGGAATTCAATATTGGGGATCATGTTCTGCTCAAAGTATCTCCTTGGAAAGGAGTTATACGTTTTGGTAAAAAGGGAAAGCTTGCCCCTCGCAAGAGCTTAGCAATGTACATCCAACATTCCACGTATCTAATCTTCGGAAGTGCTTAGCCAACGAGGAACTTCAGGTTCCCATCAAAGACTTGCAAATAAACGAGACTCTTCATTTTGTGGAGAAACCGGTCGAAATCATGGACCAAGGTACTAAGCGGCTGAGGCGCAGCAAAATTTCCATAGTCAAGGTGCGATGGGAAGGAAAGCGTGGCGCCGAATTCACTTGGGAACTCGAGAGTGCAATAAAGACCAAGTATCCACAGCTCTTCGAGCAGTCTTCCTCTTAGATTTCGGGGACAAAATCTCTTGAAGGAGGGGAGACTGTAACACCCTGCGTTTTGAAACTTTCATGTTTTGGCAAGTCTCGTCCCTGTAAATACTTGGCGATGCTTATTTGAGTCTTAACTATGTGAAACTACGTGAAACTTTTACTTTATGATGTTTTGTGATACTCTATGCGTGAATCTTGAAACTATACTAGACTCTTATAAAACTTGACTCTTTTGTGATACCTTGAATCTTGACACTTTTGATACTTTGAGCTTGTCTCTAGAAACTTGACACTTGTTAAACTTAATGCATCTTAAACAAGAGACTTGATACTTAGTGGGACGAGAAGCTTGATACTTAGAAAACGAGAAACTTTGATTCTTCATTGAACGAGAAACTGATACTTATTGAACGATACACTAGCTTGAACACAACTTGAAACATGGAAACTTTTGGGTTGATTATGTAGTAAATATCATGTAATGGTTACTCGCAATAATACGCAACGCAACGCTTAATCTAGCTTGCAAAACGAACCAAAGTCGGAAAACTAGCAAACGGTCTCGGCTGTCCGAATGGACATCCGATCGGATGACCATTCGGCCGAATAGCCATCTGACGCCTTGCACACTTACACCGCCTCACCTGTTGCTTTCACCTATAAATACAACGCTTGTGCTCTCATTTCACACTCTTGCCTCTGTCATCCGACCACACGCACTCCCAAGTCCTTTCAAGCACATTTCACTCGATTCAAGGCAACCTTGTAAGTATTTCTCCTAGATTCTTGTACAACTTTCATCATTTAACACTTCTACACATGATTCTTCATCAAAATTGCACAAACACTTCAATATTTTCATGATAATCGACTGATTTGGGGTCTCTTGGAGGTGGTTTCCACTCAGAAGTTGGTACAAACTATTGTTGAGCACCATTTGAACAAGAATGGCCTTAGATCTAACAGATTTTCAAAGTTTTTAAACAAAATCTAAGGAAATGTCACACTTTTATACCAGATCCGACGGGATTTCTGATGTTTCCAGCTCGGATATGATGAACATCATGTTTTACACTTGATTCTCGAACTTTTCTTTAACTTTTTATACGAAACATGGTGAAATCAGACTCGAACAGACTTTCGACTCGTTTCTTAGTCAAAAGCCGGCTTGAGAAGTGAACTTCACCGGAAAGCAGACAGTTTGACGAGTCTAAACATGAAACACACCGGAAACAGTTCGTTGGTTCGAGAAGAGGTGGTTCCCAGCCGACCGATGAGCTGGGTTTGGTACGTTTCTGTTGTTTGACGCGTCATTACACTGTCTCCGTTAGATCGGTTGACCATTCGTCTAGATGATCTGACTATCATGACAACTGTTTAGATGATCTGACTATCATGACAACTGTTTGTTTTACAAGACACTATGAACACAACGTTTGAGACTTTAACCAATTCGCAAACTATACACACTGATCGAATGACCATCCGATTGACTGGTCATCCGTTCGGATGACCATCTGATCGGATGAAGCACATTTGATCGAATGGTCATCCGACCGGATGACCATTCCGACCGGATGACCATCCGCTCAGGTAATTCTGGCATACACTTTATCTTGATTTTCGCACCGTTCGACACTCTGTTCCCAACTGGGTCAGCTCTTAGAGGACTTATGCTCTATTCCCCGCACGCAGGCTGATCCAGCGCTCCCTTTGATCTAATCTAACAGTGTTTGGTTCTAAGCACCCGTTGTGAGTATACTCAATCCCTTTTTGTTTTAAGCACTTTTGGGATGCAACATGTATTCTATATCAACATACTTGACACTTGAAACTTATTTGAAACATACTCTATCCATTTAAACATGAAACAAGAAACTTGTGATACTTGAGACTTTTTATGCTATGTGAACGTTTAATCCTTGTGCGTAGTTCCGCCTTAACAATGGTAGCTCTATAGGGGTAATGCACCTCCCCGTTAGTCTTTGGGTTATTGTTAGGAGGAGACATTTGACCTCCCGTTAGTCTTTGGGAAAGGCATTTAACGCATTGGAAACTTGGGCTATCACTTGGACTGCGTAAAATAGCATGGTGAAACTTTTATATGTTTATATGATAGATATGAGTTTTTGTAAATTATTACACTACGTAATCAAACTTGTATGCTCGCCAACATTTTGTTGATAGTATTTTAATACATGTTGCAGGTTGATAGTAGCTGAGGAAATCAAGAAACAGGCTAGGATGATGCCTAGAAACTCATCTTAGTTAATCTGGAAATTTTGAACGTCATTGAAGCATGATGTAATTTGATACTTTATGTGGTTGTTAGTCGTGTTGACTTTTAGACAATGTTATGAATTTAATTAATCTACATTGAAACTATTAGTGTTATGGAGACTCTTGAGCAATCTGGTTCGCTTAGTGCCGCATCCCGATGTTTCCGCCATCGGTTGGTGTGTGACACCAGCCAACCTCCGGATACACAGCCGATTCCGAGGATATCTTTTTTTAAAGCTAAATCCGAAGAACCTTTTCCCCCTAAGAAGAGA